>NW_026019925.1:1169986-1187599 GCF_900185275.1 Solanum verrucosum
CCAAAGAGAAGGAGGAATTTCAAAGAGGCAAGAGCTTCCTATGAATCCTATATTGGTGATAGATTTTTTTGCTGAATGGGGCATTTATTTTATGCGTCCATTTGTGAGTTCACATGGGATGAAGTATATTCTTGTTGCGGTTGATTATGCGTCGAAGTGGTTGGAAGCAATCACGCTTTCCAACAATGAATGTAAGAGTGTCACCACATTCTTGAAAAGGAATATCTTCTCCAGATTTGGTACATCTAGGGCGATTATCAGCGATGGAGGTTCCCACTTTTGTAATAAGTTGTTCAAGGCGTTACTTGAGAAACATAGTGTCCGCCATAATGTAGCCACCCCTTACCATCCGCAGTCTAGTTGGCAAGTTGAAGTGTCCAACAGAGAGATCAAGTAGATTTTGGTAAAGACTGTGAATGCTAACAGAACGGATTGGTCAAGGAAACTTGATGATGCTCTATGGGCCTATCGCACCGCACTCAAAACTCCCATAGGTATGTCTCCCTGCCAACTTGTATATAGGAAGTCTTACCATTTGTGGGTAGAGCTAGAGCATAAGGCTGTGTGGGCGATAAAGAAGCTAAATTTGGATTGGGGCACAACATCAAATAAGAGAATGAGTGACTTGAATGTGCTTGATGAGTTTCGCCTAAGAGCTTATGAAAGTTCAGCCTTGTACAAGGAGAAGATGAAGAAGTATCATGATCAAAGGATTAAAAAGTGAGAATTTGTTGTGGGTGATCTTGTGATTTTATTCAACTCTAGGTTGCGCTTGTTTCCGGGCAAGCTCAATTCGAAATGGACCGGACCATTCTTAGTCACACAAGTGCTCCCACATGGAGTGGTGGAGGTTGAAAACAGTGAGGGAACAAGGTTCAAGGTAAACGGGCAAAGGATTAAGATCTATCTGGGAAATGCGGAAAGTGTGCAAGAAGTTGTTGAGGCCTATTATCTTGATGAAGTTTGAGTAATCAAGAAGCATGCATCATGCCGCAACGTTAAATCAAGTGTTGCTTGGGAGGCAACCCAAGATGTACAATCTATCCAACTATAAGTTTTTCTTTTCGGTTTGGTAGTTTTCTTTGTTTATTTGTTTTTCTGTATTTCTTTAGATAGGTGCTTTAGTTTTGTTTTAGTGTTGGCTAGATATAGCATAAGGTCTGTGTCTAAAAAGTGTCCAGAAAATGTAAAAAGAAAGGCCTAACGGTTGCTACATGTGCAGGGTTGAAAAAAAAATCTGTAGAAAAAGTCTGTTGCAGAGGTCTACGGACCCTATCGACGGACCGTGGTTTATTCCACGGACCGTGAATGGTGTCCGTATATCCCAGGTAAGTTCTTTGAATTTTCTAAGTGTGAGACTGACCTACGGACCCCATCTAAGGACTGTAGATGGGGTCTCGTGGGTCCAAACCCTAGTTCTGCCTAACCCGACCCGGACCCCTCTTAATTAAAACCTCCACTTTTCAAATCATTTCCCAGTTACCACATTTTACTCCCACCCATTTCTAAACCCCTCTAACTATTAAAATCCTTTCATATTACTCCCATTTCCCCATTGATTCATTCTTTTTCATCGTCTCATATCCCCAATTCCCCTTTCTCTCTCAAATCCATTCATCCCAAATTCTTCAAGAGGTGTCAGTGTTCGGGTTCGGTGCAAAAGGGGAGTTGGAAGTGTTGGAAGTCTAGATTCGTCACACAATCACCCCATTTCCTTTGCTTGTAAGGTAATAGACTTTCCCTTCACTTTGAATTTCTGATTCATTATTGTTATAAGAAAGCCAGGAATTGGGTCTTGACCTTGGGTAGTTGTTATATGAAAATGCATGCTAAACTAAAACTATAAACACCCTTGGGACGATAGATTGTGATTGTGTTGTCTTTATAATGTGTAAAATCAGTGAAATAAAAGTCTAAACGCAAGTTTCGACTTAGAGTTTGTAGTCTCGTATGCAATACCTCTTAAAATTTGAGTAGTTAGAACCCTTAGAATGACGAACTAGCAAAAATGGTGTTGAAATGCATGATAAGACTAGGGTAAATTGTTGAAATTGGTAAAATTGGGTTTCAAACTGAAGCATGTTTGATACCTGGCACAGACTTGACTCACGAGACCTCGTCTACGGACCGTAGATCCATCTACTGACCGTAGATCAGGTCAGTGGGTCTACACACCACAAAAATCTGCTAAGTGTTGAATCACAGCAGTGGACTACAGTCCGTAGTTCAATCTACAGACCGTTCTGCACGTCTATGGTTCACATCAGAGAGCCCCCTTTTGGGTACTCTGATCTACAGAGGGGACCTACGGACCGTGGATCCATCCACGGACCGTAGAAACCCACCATAGGTCATGAGTTCAGTCACTGCCCAAAAATTATTATTTTTTCAATTTTTCGCCTGGTTCGTTCTTTGTTCTAAAAAAATTTGAGTGTGTTTTTTAGGTTATATTAGTACTAATTATCTTTCTCCACAGCTACCGTGGCCCCGAATAAAGTTATAGTCATCAAGCGTAGATCCAAATCCATGGTGCCAACTTTTCGACTAATCAATGAAGACACTGATGCAGAGAAGAATCCCGAATATGTCTTCCCCACTGGATGGACATCACCCACAGCACCCCAGGCCACTCAGAATCAATCGAAGAAGGTGGTCCCCGACATAGTCACTGCCTCCCAGTCTGATGAGGAAGATATACTAATCGGGTCACCGACTGGGTCTGCTTCCGGCTCTGAGTCCTCCTCTCCTATAGGATCTGCTTCTGGCTTCGCTACAGGCTCAAGTTCAAATGAAGGATCCGCCTCATTTGATGAGGCCACTAGTATGGGGGAGATACATGTGCCACTAAACACTGACCTTGCTCTATTTCTAAAGGAACCCAATAGGTGGTGTGTTGAGGGTCAATGGCAGATATACAGGGATGCCTCGATGTTGAATGAAAAAAGGGTGAAGGCCTAGCAAATCACGGAGGAGCACAGAGTTCTCACGAGGAGCCTACACACCATACCCGACATCCACCGGCTCTATCAGAAACACAAATGTGAGTGGATGGATCGGAGCCCTGGGACTTACAGCGAGGAGATTATGAGGGAGTTTTATGCTTCTTATACTGCCACACTTCGAGGGTCTATCCACAAACGGGCCAAGCCCACAGCCCAGGCCCCACTCACTTCCACTATTGTCCGGGGTTTTAAGGTAGACATATCGCAGGTTCGATTCCTCTACGGATCGGGCACCACTTGGGCACTTCATGCTGGTGAATTTGACTACCGATGGGACATCGTAAGGAGCAGAGCATTCCAGCGGAATGTAGAGTAGAGGGAGGTTGTACTACTTTGGCTGGTCAGGCACATAACTGTTGACGGGGAACGCGCAGAGTGGGTCAGCACACCGCGTTTGGGTATTCGAAAAGCTACCATAAATTTGGTGGCCAAATTCTTCTGACTTTTGGTGCGGAATAGGGTATCACCCACTAAAGCCGATAATGCACTCACTTGGGATAGAGAAGTGATGGTTGCTGCTTTGGTAGCGGGATTGGAGATCGACTTTGCCCACATGTTGTTGGTGGAGATTCAAGAGACGGCATTCAGGACCACCACAACTTTACCCTTCCCGTGTATGATCTTCCAGCTGTGAAGGGATTCTGGGGTGCCTATTTGGCATTGTGACACTTAAGTACGGGCGACCAGGACTCTTTATATCGGCCTTATTCGGGATGAGGCCAATGTAGCTGCCCCACGACGTGGCCCACATATTGAGGTACCGCCATTAGAAGCAGATTTAGTAGTTGATGTGGAGCAGATGCAGGGTGATGACCCTGCCCCTCCAGCCCATACTGATGATGCCCCAGGCTCCCCATCTTAGGCTGCCAGTCAGGCCCCTAGCTCATCTAGAGCCACCCCGCCTTCCGGAGCTGTTGTTGTGCCCTTGGCCTGAGTTGAGAAGTTGGAGGCACAGATGGCCACACTGTTTCATCATGTGAAGCCATGGATGCAGAAGTCTATTGCAGAGTCCGAGGCTAGGATGGAGTAGAGGATGGAGACCATGATGGACCTGAAGGTCCAGGTCGTTCATAAACGCCTGGATGCCTTCGATTTAAGAGTCCCCAAGCGACCAGCCCCTGCTACTGATCTGACCTCTTTCCGGACCGAGTTAGACAGTCTCTAGGCCGTCCTTGATGCCATCATTGCCACACCCGCAAATGAGCCAGAGTCTGCACCTACTACTTTGGTTGATGACACCGGTCCCTCCTTGGACATGTGCACCTTGACTTAGGCCAAAATCCTAAGTTGAGGGTGGCTAAGCCCAAAAGTTACCTTGATCTTGGCCTTGGTCCGACATCGGACATTGTGCACCTCAACTAATGCAAAATGCATAAGTTGAGGATGGCTATGAAAAATGAAACCAAATGGAAAAAGGGGTATGAAAAGATTTTAGTGTTGAATAGAGAAAAAGTATGAAAGAGGATGTGACTTTCTGCAAAAGAAAAGTTTTGAAAGAAATAGAAGAAAAAGAAAGTGAAAGAAAAAGAAGAAAGTGAAAAATAAGAGTCAAAAAGTCAAAAGTCACATCCATGTTGCAAAGAAATAAGGGAAAGAGCTTAAAATGGAAGGATGCCAAAAATAGGTCAAGGAAGAGGTAAAAAGACAAAGTAATGTCAAGGAGGGAAGAAAGTCACTAAAAAGTACCCAAATGTACCACACCTAACCCTGAGCCTACGTTACAAACTAAGAAAGTCCTATAGTGATCCTAGCAACTAGTTTGGAGAGTCTAAGAAGTGAAAATAAGGGCAAGCCTATGGTATTGAGCACTAATTGTACTTGAAATTACTTCTGAGCTTGAGTGTTGAATGAATCTTTGTACTCAAAATTATATTCATTGTGTGTAAAAGGGATTTCGTTTGAAGTAAAGGCACTAGTTACATTGTCGGAAAGTTGGTACCTTGGTGATAGCAAAACAGTGTATGTTGTGTGTTGATTGGTCGATCTTTGTCATATTTTGATCCACATGAGTTAGCTTGTTGAGTCTAAGAGAAAATATTTGCACTCAAAAAGAGAGTCGGGATAGAGAGCCATGTGATTGCTTGTGCTTGAATGCTTTCTTCTATACAAGTGTCGTTTAGAGTCTTAATGCGTCGCTTGAGGACAAACAATGAATTTAAGTTGAGGGTGTTTATATACCGTGAGTTTACGGTATTTTTAATACATTTCACTTAAGAGTTGTGTGTGTCTAGGGCCATTTAGTATTGGTATTAATTTATTTTTATCATGATTGCAGGAAATAAGTTCGGACATGGAACTATGCGACACAGATAAAGAATTGTGCAGAAAAGGGCATCTACAGAAGTGATAGACGAACCGTACGTCCATTCACGTTCCATAAGTGGTGATTGTAGATGGGCAGGCAATGCATGAAGAATAAATCAGGGAATTGTTGACCAAGTGTGGAACCACGAACTTAAACGACGGACCGTAAGTCGACCTACAGGTCGTCCTTCAACTCCATCAAATGCTTCAATCCACGGTCTGTAGGTCAGTGTCGTAGATCGAAACCGCGTCCTAAAACATTATTTCCTTATTTCGTTTCCTTTTTAGTTGAGAGTTGTTTTTCTATATATAGGGCATGTAAACCTCATTTTTTGGGGTTAGACTTTATTATTTTAGTTCTAGTTTTTGGCTTTGGAGATTGACTTGCAACTTTAGCAATTCTTAATTTCCTAAGTTCGTTTTGAAGATTTTGACTTTGCAATTCAAGTTGAGATTCTGGGTTTATTCTTCTCATTACGTAAGTTCATGATTTCTTCATCTAAAAATATGAATTGTGTCCTTGCTACTATGGGTAACTAAATCCACAACTAGGGTTGTGGGAACCATGAGCGATTAACAATGTATGAATAGTAACTAAGTAATTCTTGAATAGTGTTGTTATATGCATTGATAATTCTTTCGTTTAGAAGTCTTTTTAACGGTGGCCAACGTTAGACCTCGCCTTGTTGCTACTTGCCGGACCAAGAAGGTAGTTAATAAGAAAAGAATTATCAAGATAGATTTAGTGTGATACTATCTAAAAGTCTAGTGTCAATTGGTGCGAGGGTGAAAACTAAGTCATACATTGATGCGATGTCTAATATGAGGTAAATGTAAGGGTTAGTAAATTATACACACGTAGCTGGACCAAGGTGCGGGATGAAATTCTCTAGGTGTCAGACAAAGGAATTTGAGATACCTAACTTATCACTTTGCATGTAATACATTAGGAAATGATTACTATTACTAGGATTACCGCGTTATGAGCTTATGGGGAACACGTACACCTTAGTTTCTCTCTCATCTTGATAACAACTAAAAGTTTGAATCTTGCTCACTAATTGTTGACATAATTTCCAGAATTCGTTTCACAAATCCCCCCCCCTTAATTACTTGTTTCGGAAGTACCTTGACTAAAAGAATATAATTGTAAGTTAAGTTTAAGTCTAAACCATATTCCTCGTGGGATTGACCCCAACCTCCAAGTTGGGTTCTTTACTTGATAACGATCGCTTATACTTCTTTAGGGAGCTGTAATTTGAGCGTATCACCCCATCTACGGTTCGTGGGTGGTTCCATCGGTACTGGCACCAGTTTTCTAAAAATAAGGATTTTTCTTCATTTTGAGATCCGAGGTGTTACATTATCTCCCCATTGGGAACATTCATCCTCGAATGAAGTATAACCTAGCTGAGTATGGAGGGAAGGAGCTACAATCCCTACCACTAAATACTAGAAACTGATATCTAATTGAACTGAGTTCCAACAGCATGCAAATATGATGAAAATGCAAGAATAACTGAAGGAACAAGGTACTAAGACAAAATTTAAGCACGAGTAAACTGAGAGACTGGAGTGGAAACTATTATCTCAACTGAAACGGAATCAGAAGGAAAGAGATGAGGACACTTAGCCTTCATGGCCGCTAAAACTAGTCATCCACCTTAGGAACATATAAGCGACCATCTCCCCCTTAGGAGAAAACCTCTACTTTCTGTTGTTGAACTTCACCTTCCGACTAAAATAATATAAGATCACTGTCCTGTTTTCCCTTAACCTCCGCTACCAATGAAGGTCCTGATCTGTTTTGGACTATCACACCACCATCTGATGTGTCTGTAAGACTAACTCCTATGCAAGCAAGCCGATGAACATCTTGTGCTAATTCTTTCCCATTTTCCTCAACATGTGCTACACCACCCTCTAGATCACCTTTTCTGGTCTTAAGGTAAGAGATAATTCGATCTATAGGCACTGAGCTACTACCCTTCCATTCTAAGACTGGCTCGTTGGAAACTAAAATTGAATGATCCTCATTCTACAATCGATTGAGGCATAATAGGAATGTAACCAATCCATGCCTAGAATGATATTGAAATCTACAATTTCTAACTCTACAAGATCTGCTGAGGTGACTTTCTAAGAGACTATGACTTGACAATTTGTGTATGTCTGTCTAGCTATAACTAGGTCACCAACTAGAGTAGAGACTGAGAAGGGTTCTGAAAGAATTTCTGGACTGACACCTAAGATTACTGCTAGAGGGAGAGTTACAAAGGTAAGAGTAGCCCCTAAATCTAACAATGCATAACTAAGGAAAGACTCGAAACGTATTAGTGACCACATCAGGAGAATCTTCCTGATCCAGGTGAGCACGAAGAGCATAGAACCTCCCTTGGCGCTGACCGCCACTTATACCAGATGACACATCCTACTGAGTTAGGCGACCTACTAGTGTTGTTGGGATTGTAGAATGAGCCCTAATATCGTTACCTCATTTCCCCTTCCTAGCAGAAGGGCAATCCTTCACCCTATTACCAGATTGACCACATCCAAAGCATCCTTCCTTACCTGCAAGACAGTTGCCTGGATGGTTCTTACCACACTTTGGACAAGTTGGGTAGGTACTATTTCCTGAAACACGTCGCTGAGACTTAGAGCATGGTGCCCTAGTATTCTCATCCTGTCGAAACTGTGTGTGATTTCCACCGCCCAATTTCTGCTGAGAGTACTCATAGTTTTCTGTTCTAGCTTTCTTGTTAACCTTAGCTATTTTCCTAAGCTTATCTCTCTCAACCTGCTGAGCATGGGTCTTGAGCCTAGAGATATTCATATCCTCTAACAACATAGCATTCCTGCACTCTGTCTTCATTAAGCCGGATACCCCAAATAGAAACTTACTCATTTGTGCCCTTGGATCGACAACCATATGTGAAGCATACCTAGAAAGTTGGGTGAACTTAAGTCCGTACTCTTGGACTGACATGGTACCTTGCCTCAAATTCATAAACTCATAAGCTTTAGCCTCTCTTAACTCCCTAGGGAAGAACCTATCTAGAAAAACCCCAGTAAAACACTCCCAAGTCATAGGAACTGGATCTGTACCCCTGTTTTCTTTCCACTGAGTGAACCAAATGTGAGCTATATCCTTAAGCTAGTAGGATACCAACTCTACCCTATCATTACCAGTTACATGCATCACTCCAAAGATTATCTTAACCTTATTAATGAAATTTTGGAGGTCCTCACCAACTTGCGACCCTAGAAACTCAGGTTGATTCATCCTAACAAAATCTTGAACTCTAACTGCCACTGATCCATCATTTCTATCAGTAGGAACTGGAAACTGCTGATTGTTCTAGTAAATTATATTCTGAGCCAAAAGCTTAATCACATTCTGAAACTCTGCATTTGAAACCTCATGGTCTGGGACTGGAGGGACTATGTTAGCATTGCATGCATTAGCATTCCTAGGGTAAGCTCCATGAGGAGGCATGATCTGAAATGCATATCGATGGATTAGAAAGGAGATCGTTTATGAGTCCACAAATTGGACTCATTTAGGGCTATATTTTGATAGAATTAGTGTCCTCAAATGCATATTTTATCTCAATATCTGATGAAAACCATTAAGTTTCAGGTATTTGGAGTTTGAGGGAAAGCATGGACACTACCTAGTAAAAAAAGGAACAAAGGCAGCTGAAAGAATGAAGAAATTAAGATCTGAGAATCGCCGAACCCATTAGGAAAATTGGCAAAAGGTCTTATCTTTGCCTTTTGTTCCAGTGTGTTGAGCCCTGAAGGAAAGGATAAATCGGTGGTGAAAAGGACCATTCAGCGTATCGTCGAGCTGTTCCGCGAAGCAGTCTATGTCACCCAATGATCCAAAACACGACAATGTTAAAGGATAGAGCAAGACAGCGATGAAACCTACCAAAGGGCGGATCGCTGAGTTGATCGACAATCTCGACTAACGAGGCCAAATGATCCACTGCAACACAAATTTTTGAAAACTATAAATACTAGTTGAAGTTTTGTAGCTTAGTATCAGAGGAGAATTATTATTATCAAATTTTATATAGAATTTCTTAACATAGACTTCTGAGTTCTAAGTTTGGAGAGGGTTTTGAAGAACTTAAATATTCAAAGGGTTTCAACTCCAAGAATTTGGACTTGGGTCTTGTGGATTCTTCATTCTTTGCTTGTTTTGAGACTCAAATCTTCATACCCATTTGAATGCAAACTCATTTTGGTATATATTTCTATCTCTTTTACATGTCTAGCTAAAACCTCAATTCTTGGGGTGTGATTTTGTGAATATGGGTTAGATTATCTGTTGGGTCTTGCTTGTTGATGGTTTATTTGTTGTGTAAATGTGATTTCGTTTAGTAGTTGTGGTGGAACTTAATGAAATTGTAGTTGCAAATACGATTTCACCTTTGTGTTTTCAGCTTGCTCGAGAGAGAGGTCATAAAACTAAGACTACTAAATTGATGGCCGGTGGGAGTGGATCGACATGAGGTTCAGCACGAGAGAGTGAACCCTAGTCCTTCTCCAAAACACTCAGCTCGAGAGAGTGAGTGGATTAAGGTGGAGGTTGTTCTTTATGCGGCAAGTGGGTGTCCGAGAGGAACCCATTTGATTCGGGGTAAGTTACTCAAAAGAGAATTTATCCCCATTATAGTCTAGCCTAGTCACAAATATTTAACAGATTTATTATCAAAAGCATGTACCTAATAGTTTAGTTTATCCCGTATTCTTATCACATCCCAAGAATCCTCTCTCCTTGATTAATACTCTTTGCATTTTTGCTGATTTTGCTCTTTACTTGTTTATAAAAACCCCCCATTGATATCTAACACTAGTCTCAAACCCTTTAATTTGTCATGTCTTCAGTCGATAATGTCTTTAGCTACGGTTCGCTTTAGCACTTTCATGCCTAATCACTAATCTTCTAAAACCGCTCCCTTGGGATTTGACCCCAACCCTTGGTTGGGTAACTATACTATTGTATAATCGTAGACATTTACATTGGAAGTTGTGTCTTGATTACGCAAACATCAAAATGGTGTATTGAAGCCCAGTTCACACGAGAGGAGGTAGACAGGAGGAGAGCAGCTCCGGTAGATATTTCCCCGGAAGTTTATGTTGACTCCTTACCAGGAGAGGCACCTTCGCCTACTCCGACCTCTGAATCTTCAGGTACATCCGCTCCTTCCTCTTCTTCACAGGTCCCAAATGTTTCTTCCTCCTCCCAGCCTACCAGGATTACTCAGGCCAAGATCCTGAAGATAGGACAGTTGGCCTATTCAGCAAATGTGAGAGCGACTTGATTGGAGAGATCCATTCCAGGGATGATCGATAGTGCTATCTTGGCTGCACTGACCCCCCTTAGGGGCTCTATTGATGATATATCTACTAGAGTCACTACTTGTGAGTGCAGACAGGGAAAGACATCCGAGGTTTCAGCTTTAAAAGTTGAAGTAACAGATTTGAGGAAGGACGTAGACTATTTGGAGTCTACCGACTTCACCTCATTGATGCGGGGTGCAGATGACGAGGATGCTCCTGAGACCTCAAGGATTCCTCCAACTACCACCGGAGATGTACAGAAGAGTGGCACAACATATGAGGAATCGGATGCAGAGATCGACGAGGAGCTGATTGCAGTACATGAGGAGGAGATGATGGAGAGCCGGGAGCAGAGCATATTTAGAGATTTGTCAAATCTTGTGGGGACGATTGTGCAGCCGGTGATCCAGACATCACTGACTGAGACATCCACAGCAGCCCCTAGTGGATCTGGCACTGTTATTCCCTCTGAGGTGACTCTGGGCATTAATGCCTAAGTCACACTGCTACACCGGGCACTGAGGCCCCGACAGATGGAGAGACTGCATAGACATGACTTTTCATTACCTCCCTCTCTGTCTTACTTACTTTTACTTTTGGATACTTTTATTCGCATTTGAGGACAAATGATTTTTGTTTGTGGTGGGGTGAGGCCCACCTTTGTGCATATTTATTTTGATTATATATTTTGGGTTGTGAGCTAATATTATGCTATTACATTGCTTTCTGTGGATGTTTGAGCTTGTGGCTCCTTTTATTTTAAATTGCAAAATGATTTTGACCCGTGCGAAAAATTTTGCCACCTCTCGTTTGTTGAATGTGGCTTTTCTTTTGCAAAATTTGAGTCTCAGTTTCGATCAATACCGATGACTAGAATAGTGCTCTCAATCGAACGAACCTGAATGCGCGGCTACGATGAGGCCAAATGAAGTTGCATAGAAAATATGTGAACTCTTTGCATCTCATTATGACTAGCCTAGTATGGAATTGAGTCTCTTGTGATAAGCATTGCACACTAGCGAAAGTGTGGAGTCTTGTTTGATTGATAGTGTCAATGCCTAGTGTGATGAGCTTACCTCTGAACTATGCATGATAGATCCTAGCATTTTATCCGTTGGTCCGGTCAACTAAGTGATGCTATCTCTTGATATGATCTTAGGCAACTTCTACGAGTGTGAGCCAATTTGACATATACCTCTTTTGTGACCTACCTTGTGAGTGTGTGAACCGCTTTTGAACACCCCTTAAGCCTTTCCTTTTCTTTGGAAGAAACTTGATGAAAACAATGACCTTTCTTTATCCATCACCCATAATCCTCATGAAGTTGTGGTTAGTTGAATAGCCAACTTAGGTGAAAAGCCTTAGTTGGGGGTGTGGTGAAAAAATAAGGGTAAATCAAAAAGTGCAGGGAAAGTCTCCTCTTACCCATGGTTTTGAGAAAAATGAAACTCCTCCATATAAAAAAAAAAAAAAAGAGAAAGAAAAAGAATGAAAAAGAAAATTGTGAAATAAAGTACAAAGAAATAGGGTTTCCAAACAATTCATGGAAAGTGAATAATAGGATGACTAATGAGCACTAAAGAAAATGATGAAGGAAGAGGAAGGAAGTGTTGTGAGTACCACATTTCATGAGGATGAAAGTCACTGAGCCTAAATGACCATACCTTTTCACTCAGCCCCATTACAAGCCTTGAAAAAACCTTTTAAATCTTGAGTGAGCTGAAACAAATGTTGATTGGAAAATATGGGCAAACCTATAAGTGAAATTATGCATTGTGTTCTTCTTTGTGAGTGTGGGAATTATATTTGATTTCGAAGCTTTAAACTGTGAACCATTGTGTGAATATGGAATCATTCCTTGTGTGAGGGAATTTGAACACTTTGGTTAAGCTTGAACTTACATTTGAAGCAAGTATTGTGAGCATGAGATTCTTTGATATTGGTGAGTCACAATTTAAATCTTTGATTGCACATTTGATCTTTGCATAAGCAAATTGAGTCTTTTTGTATGCATTCATGATTGAGTCTTGTGTAGCACTGTTCGAGACACCCTTTCTGAATGGCTTAACTTGAGTTGCTTGAGGACAAGCAAAATTTTAAGTTGGGGGTGTTGATGAGTCCACAAATTGGACTCATTTAGGGATATATTTTGATAGAATTAGTGTCCTCAAATGCATAACTTATCTCAATATCTGATGAAAACCATTAAGTTTCAGGTATTTGGAGTTTGAGGGAAAGCATGGACACTACCTAGCAAAAAAAGGAACAAATGCAGCTAAAAGAATAAAGAGATGAAGATCTGAGAATCGCTGAACCCATTGGGCGAATTGCCGAAAGGTCTTATCCTCGGCTTTTGTACCAGTGTGCTGAGCCCCGAAGGAAAGGATCAAATCAGTGGTGAAAAAGAGCAGTCGGTGTATCGTCGAGCAGTTCTGTGAAGTAGTACTATGTCGCTCAATGATCCAAAATACGACGATGATGAAGGATAGAGCAAGACGGCGATGAAACCTACCAAAGGGCGGATCGCCGAGTTGATCGGCGATCTCGACAAATGACGCCAAATGATCCGCTACAGCATAGATTTTTGAAAACTATAAATACTAGTTGAAGTTTTGTAGCTTAGTATTAGAGGAGAATTATTATTATCAGGTTTTAATATAGATTTTTTTAACATAGACTTCTGAGTTCTAAGTTTGGAGAGGGTTTTGAAGAGCTTGAAGATTCAAAGGGTTTCAACTCCAAGAATTTGGACTTGGGTCTTGTGGATTCTTCATTCTTTTCTTGTTTTGAGACTTAAATCTTCATACCCATTTGAATGCAAACTCATTTTGGTATAAATTTCTATCTCTTTTACATGTCTAGCTAAAACCCCAATTCTTGGGGTGTGATTTTGTGAATATGGGTTAGATTATCTGTTGGGTCTTGCTTGTTGATGGTTTATTTGTTGTGTAAATGTGATTTCGTTTAGTAGTTGTGGTGGAACTTAATGAAATTGTAGTTGCAAATACGATATCACCTTTGTCTTTTCGGCTTGCTCGAGAGAGAGGTCGTAATACTAAGACTACTAAATTGATAGCCGGTGAGAGTGGGTTAACATGAGGTTCAACTCAAGAGAGTGAACCCTAGTCCTTCTCCCACACACTCAGCTCAAGAGAGTGAGTGGGCTAAGGCGGAGGTTGTTCTTCATGCGGCAAGTGGGTGTTCGAGAGGAACCCATTTGATTCGGGGTAAGTTGCTCGAGAGAGAATTTATCCCCACTGTAGTCTAGCCTAGTCACAAATATTCAACAGATTTATTATCAAAAGCATGTACCCAATAGTTTAGTTTATCCTGTATTCTTATCACATCCCAAGAATCCCCTCTCCTTGATTAATACTCTTTGCATATTTTGCTGATTTTGCTGATTTTGCTCTTTACTTGTTTACAAAACCCCCCATTGATAACTGACACTCGTGTCAAATCCTTTAATTTGTCATGTCTTCAGTCGATAAAGTCTTTATCTATGGTAAGCTTTAACACTTTTGTGCCTAATCACTAATTTTTAGAAACCGCTCCCTTGGGACTCGACCCCAACCCTTGGTTAGGTAACTATACTATTGTACGATCGTAGACACTTGCATTGGAAGTTGTGTCTTGATTATGCAAACATCAATCATACCCATGCATGATAAGAATAACTAGAAAGTGATGTTTTTCCTAAAACACTTTGTAGCCTCCCCTTTCATTAGATGTGGTAAACTTCACACCCATGAAAGAGACTCTACTTAGTGCGGCTTTCAGACATCCTAGGACTCTTGAACCTAATGCTGTGATACCAAGTTTGTCACGCCCCGAGGCTACCCTCTGGACATAAACATGGGACTTAGGATCATGAGTGACCCCAAGCTAACCCTGAGCTGGCATATCATAAGCATATTAAAAGATTACTAAATAAAATATACTATGTGAAAGCTTAAAACCATAATTAACTGAAAGTGGGGAATAACCAATACTAATCTGAATATATATAAAACTATAGTTTAATAACAACTAGAAGATCAAACTCACAACTAAAGCTGAATCTAGTACTATGTCTAAAAAAGCCTTTAACTGACTAAAGTTGTTGGGACATGCCCCCAGTTTACACTAGCAAAATGCAAAACTGAATAGAAAGACTAGAGTGTAAAGCATGTCTATTGTCCTCAAAGTATGAGGACTCAACACTGAAGTTGTTGAACTAGAGATCGGGAACCAATCTATGTGTGATCGGGATGCTGAGTACTTGAACCTACATTATGAAAGGATGTAGTACAGAGTATGCGTCAGTACTTGGAATGTACTGAGCATGCAGGATATAGAGTATAACTGAATAAAATACATAACTGAAAAAAGCATACTGAACAATAACATAATCTGAACTGAATGTAAATGCTGGAATATACTGAAGACGAAACTAAATGCAATGACTAAGTACTAATTCTAACATGACATGCAGAGACTGGATGCTGAAATATAATTGAAAACCTAGTCAAATACACTGAAGTTTGATTGTGGGAGCTAGTAATAACCGACATAAAATCACGTGAGCTAAACGTGGAGTCTGATGTATACGCCATATTGAGAGGACCCAATATACCTTGCCAGGGTATAAAGGCATGATTGTTCCATGTATACACCCCATTGATAGGACCCAAAATATCTTGCCAGGGGTATATAGGCATGAATGGTGTGATCACTAAAGTTGATGCCCAACAGAGGGGACAGATAAACCTACAGGGCACGTAGTTATGGGACTATGAGGGTTAGCTAAACCCTAATCCAACTCGGTCAAAGCCTACTCCCAACTGGAATGTGTATAACACAACAAAAATTGAAATACTAGATAGCTCAACGTTCTAACTTGCAAAAATCTGAGAATGCAACATTTAAGTACTGACAATGAAACATTCTTTACTGGAGCATGTATATCTGGCCTAGCTAGTGTAATTCATGAACTAAACAAATCTACACAACTAGGGTTCTGAATTTCATAGAAAGAACTAAGCAACAATCTCACGAAAATAGGATAATCTAATTAGAAACACTATAACAGATAATTCATGACAATTATGCAAGGTTGTAAAAACCCTAGGTCTAAACTTGATATAAAGAATCAAGAATCTGACTGAATTCTAGGGACCTAGTGGAACAAAGGAATCCACTAGTGAAATCCCACATACCCGGTGACAAAATCTACGGAGAAATCCTTCGATTTCTGGGAAGAAACTTGAAGACTACTGCCTCTTGTTCTTGGGAGGTTTGGTCGACATTTTTCCCTTCTTTTTACTCCAAGTTTGGATGATTTTTTATAAATAAAGATTCTAGGTATGTCTGACTAAGTTATTAGGCTTAAACTGAGTTAAACGACGTAGTTTAGGCATAAAACGATGAAGTTTAAGTGTCTGACACATAGGAAAAAGACCTAATTGACCGTAACTTAAAAGTTGTCGAAGGCCATCCACGGAGGGACCTACTGGCTATAGGTCGACCTACCAACTGTAGGTGGGGTCGTTGGTAAAGTCTGCCTGATAGGGCATCACTAAAATGAGCATAATTTTTTACTCGGAGATGGTAGTTTAGCAAAATCGATGGCGTTAGAAGAAGGATTCAATTATCTATCATTTGGTGCTTCATGGGCCGCCTAATTCTTTTTGTGCTAAGGGTTATGACCATTTGAAGTTGATCCAACAACAATTTCCCTCTAACTGGCTGCTGGTCCCACCTATGATCCGTAGGTCCAACCACAGACCATACTTGTAACACGTTGTATTCTAGACAGACCATAAATGTGGATTCTAGAAGTTGAAGGTGCTACCTAGGAACAGTAGGGTGACCCACGGACCGTAGGTGGGGTCCGTGGTTGCCCACCTGCAGCTCATTTCCCAGAACCCCAGAATTTTTCAGCCAAGTCTTGACCCACGCTAGGACCAACGAACCGTAGGTGGGACCACGGTCCATGGACTAGGTTTGTGGTTCAGGCTCGCCAGAACACCAGGAAAATTCAGCTAAGTCCAGAACCTACGGACCATAGGTGGGACCACGGTTTGTAGACCAGGGCTGTGGTTCACAGTCCCCAGGTCCCAGCCTCTAAAGCCAGTCGATGACTAACCAGGACAGACCGTAACTTAATTAGAACTTACCCTAGTCAACTCATTCTCCAAAATTCATCCAAGTTTAATGAATAGAAGGAGAAAGCGCCGACCAACCCTCTCCAAAAATGCAGCAAGGTTTCCTCCAGTTCAGCCCCGAAATCAAAATATTTCTCCATGAAATTCGTCACTAGGTATGTGGGATTTCACTTGTGGGCTTTCACCCATTAGGTCCATAGAATTCAGTCAAATTCTTGATTCTCTACATCATGTTAGACCTAAGGTTTCTAGAATTTCAGAATTTAAGTTGTGATTCAGCTGTTAGACTAATCCAAATCATATTATCATGTTTTCGTGGAAATATTCCTTAGTTCTTGCTTGAAACTCAGAACCCCAGCTGTGTAGATTTGTTTAGTTCATGAATTACACTTGCTAGGTTAGCTATTTCAGATATACATGCCCAGTTAAGAATGTTTCATTATCAGTACATTAATGTTGCATTTTCAGATAGCATATTTGTCACGACCCGGGATCACCCCCTAGTTGTAACCGGCGTACTCGACCTCGAAGAGGTCTAATACAAGCCTCTTAGCATTCATTCATCGCATAGACACTAAAACCATAAGGAATTAAAAACTTTCTTTACCAAGAAAACATTTTAAAAAAATAAAAAATAATAGCAAGCGAAAGACTTTCTAGACTTTATACATGATGTCTCAAAACCATCTAATACTTTAGAGTACAAAATTCGGGACCAATCCCATACACAACTTAAACAATAATAAAAAGAGATAAAAGAACATATAGGGTATTGTCCTCGAATATATGAGGACTCACCAAGTCTTCAT
>NW_026019925.1:1187699-1356140 GCF_900185275.1 Solanum verrucosum
AGGGATATAGTAGATTTTATGGCTAAGTGCCCCAACTGTCTGCAAGTGAAGGTAGAACATTAGAAACCAGGAGGTATGACTCAAGAGATCAAAATTTCTACTTGAAAGTGGGAAGTGATCAACATGGACTTCATTACAGGTTTACCTCGTACTCACAGACAACATGACTCCATTTGGATGATAGTTGACAGAGTTACAAAGTCTGGGCACTTTTTGGCTGTCAAGACTACAGATTCGGTGAGGGACTATGTCAATCTTTACATTATGAGGTAGTCAGGTTGCATGGGGTTCCTTTGTCTATCATCTCACATAGAGGTCCTCAGTTTACCTTTCATTTCTAGAAGTTATTTCAGAAGGGTCTTGGTACTTAGGTTAATCTTAGCACAGCGTTTCATCCGCAGACGGATGGTCAGGAAAAGTGTACCATTCAGACCTTAGAGGACATGTTGAGAGCTTCTGTGATCGACTTCAAGGGTAGTTGGGATGATCACCTTCCTCTTATAGAGTTCGCCTACAATAATAGCTATCATTCCAGCATTCAGATAGCCCCTTATGAGGCATTATATAGGCGTAGATGTAGATCTCCGGTCGGTTGGTTTGAAGTAGGTGAAGCAGCCTTGATAGGGCCAGATTCGGTTCATGATGCTATGGAAAAAGTCCAGTTCATTATATAGACTTAAGACAGCCCAGAGTCGCCAGAAGTCCTATGTAGATGTATGGAGAAGGGACTTGGAGTTCCAAATTGATGAATGGGTTTTCCTGAAAGTGTCACCTATAAAGGGGGTGATGAGATTTGGTAAGAAAGGGAAGCTCAATCCTAGATATGTAGGCCCTTACAGAATTTTGAAAAGAGTTGGTAATGTGGCTTATGAGTTAGAGTTGCCAGCAGAACTAGCAGCAGTGTTGTGCATCCGGTCTTTCACACTTCATTGTTGAAGAAGTGTGTCGGTGATCCAGCATCCATAGTACCACTGGAAAGTGTGGCTGTGAAGGATGGTCTCACTTATGAGGATGTGCTAGTTGAGATTCTTGATCGTCAAGTTCGAAGGTTGAGAAATAAAGAAGTCGCTTCAGTTAAGGTATTGTGGAGGAGTCAGTCTGTAAAGGGAGCTACTTGGGAAGCAGAAGTAGCCATGAAGGCCAAGTATCATCATCTCTTTCTTTCCGATTCCATCCCAGCTTGAGGTAATAGTTCCTCTCCAATTTTTCAGCCATTCAGGAGTAGATTCAGTCTTATTATTATGTTCCTTTAGTTATACTTGCATTTTCAGCGTATTTGCATATCCTTGGAACTTAGTTCAGTCAGATTTTAGTTTCCAGTATTTAGTGGTAGGGTTTGCAGCTCTATCCCTCCATGTTCAGCTAGTTTAGTCTTCATTCGAGGATGAATGTTCCCAAGGGAGAGATAATGTAACACCATGTATTCTAGAAAAACTAGAAATGCAAATTTCAGAAGTTGTCGTTGCCACCTACGGACCGTAGGGTGACCCACGAACCATAGGTAGGGTCCGTGGTTGGCCACTTGCAGCCCCCTTCCCAGAACTCCAGGATTTTTCAGCCAATTCTTGACCCAAGCCAGGACCTACGGACTGTAGGTGGGACCACAGTCCGTGGACCAGGTTTGTGGTTTAGGCTCCCCAGAACCCCAGGAAAATTTAGCTAAGTCCATAACAACACTAGGACCTACGGACCATAGATGGAACCACGGTCCGTGGACCAGGTTCATGGTTCAGACTCCCTAGGTAATAGCCTATGAAGCCAATCAACGACTGACCAAGATGGACCATAGATAGGACCACGGTCCGTGGACCTGGTCCATCGGTTGGTCCCAACAACTTTTAAGTCAGGGTCGTCTTGGTCTATTCCCTTTGCGTCGGACCCCTAAACTACGTCGTTTTAGTCAGTTTTAGCCTAGTAACTTAATTAGAACTTACCCTAGTCAACTAATTCTCAAAAAATTCATCCAAGTTGAACGAAAAGAAGGAGAAAGAGTCGACAAACCCTCTCCAAGAATGCAACAAGGTTTCCTCCAGTTCCAGCCCCGAAATCGAAAGATTTCTCCATTTAATTTGTCACCAGGTATGTGGGATTTCACTAGTGGGTTCCTTTCACCCATTAGGTCCCTAGAATTCAGTCAGATTCTTGATTCTCTACATCATGTTAGACCTAGGGTTTCTAGAATTTCAGAATTTATGTTGTGATTCAGCTGTTAGACTAATCAAAATCAGATTATCATGTTTTTGTGGAATTGTTGTTAAGTTCTTGCTTGAAACTCAGAACCCTAGTTGTGTAGATTCGTTTAGTTCATGAATTAAACTTGCTAGGTCAGTTATTTCAGATATACATGCCTCAGTTAAGAATGTTTCATTATTAGTACATTAATGTAGCATTTTCAGTTAGCATGTTAGTATTTTGAGCTATTCAGCATTTCAATATTTCAGTCATAATGTATTATATACGAATTCAGTTGGAAATAGGCTTAATACTGATTGGACTAAGGGTCAGTCACCCTCATAGTACTAGAACTACGTGCCCCGTAGGTAAGTCCCCTATGTGGGCATTATACTTAGTGATCACGCCGGTCATACCTCTATACCCTAGGCAAGGTATATTGGGTCCTCTCGATGGGGCGTATATATCGGACTCCACATTTAGCTCATGTGGTTTTACGTCAGTTACTAGTAGATCCCACAGACAGATTCTAGTTTATTGACCAGGTTATCAATTACAGTTCAGTCTTCAGTTTCAGTATATTATAAACTTGGTGACTACATTTAGTTGGTTCATATTAAGCATGTTCAGCATATTTATCATGTTCAGATTATATCATTGCTTTATCGCTTTGTTCAGTTATATGTTTATTCAGCTTCATTCTATCATGCATGCTCTTTACCTTTCAAGTACTGACGCATACTCTGCGCTACATCTTTTCGTGATGTAGGTTCAGGTACTCATCATTCAGATCATGCATAGATTAGTTCCCGATCTTCAGTTTAGCAACTTCAGTGGTGAATCCTCATAATTCGAGGACAATAGACTTGTTTCTATATTTAGTATTTTCATTTCATTTCTCAGTATTTGCTAGGGTTAGCTGGGGCATGTCCCAGCATCTCTAGTCAATTAGAGGCTTTATTTCAGACATAAATAGATTCAGCTTTTGTATTTGAGTTTTATTTCAGTATCTTAAACTATTCTCAGTATTTATATATTCAGATAGTATTGGGTATTCCCCATTATTTTAGCTTACATCAGGTTTCAAGCTTCCGTACAATATTTCTATTTCAGTAAATCTTTAAGTATGCTTATGATATGCCAGCAGGGTTAGCTTGGGGTCACTCGTAATCCTAAGTCATGTGTTTACGTCAAGGGGGTTGCCTTGGGGTATGATAGTACTAGTCTATCATGGATGGGATTAGAGACTATAAAGATTTGGGCCTTAACGACTAAACCCCACCTATGGTATGTGGTCCCACCTACGGTCTGTGGGTGGTTCGTCAGTACTTGCACCAATTTTCTAAAAACTAGGATTTTTCTTCATTTTGAGATCTGAGGTGTTACACGTTTGCTTCATTGATCGCCAAGATATTGTTGTGCCTTCACACATAAACAAATAGCATGTTTGTGTTCGAGCTTTATGTGGATCAGATAAATATCCTACATCTGCGTAACCAATCATTTTTTACTTGGATTCATCGGAATAGAATAAACCTATGTCCATGCTCCCTCAAAGATATTTAAGTATGTTTTTAACACCATTTCGATGTCTTTTTGTTGGGGAGGAACTTTTCAAGCCCCGAGCCTATACTCTGAGCGGGACTGGCACTCGAGAATCATTTATGGCCCCAAGCGAACCCTTGGCCTGGCTAGACTCTCAGCGAAAGACTCTAAGCATTATTACAATTATCAAATGCACTTATAACAACTGTCTCAAATTAAACTCAATGTTTAAGGATAAAACATTCAACTAGCCATAGATGACAACTCAAGTCTTAACATAAGAAATAACAATGTAAAGACAACTGAACTACTAATTGTCTATGAAGCCTCTAAAACAAGGAGGGATATCGGGACAAGACCCCCGATCATCCTAACAACTAAAAATACTAAAGAAAATGATAAAAGGGTCCTTCGGAAAGAAAGGAGCCTCACCAACTAACTCTGAATGCTCAACTGGATCAACGAGGCGTTGGATGCTGATCCTGGTTACCTGTGTCTGCATCATGAAACGATGCAGGCCAAATGGCATCATTACATTGAATGTATGAGTATGTGAGGGGAATAATAAACAAGACATAAGCTTGAAAGGAATTTGAAAAGAACACTTACCTTGGCTTTACTCAACTCATAAATAACTCAACTCAAATGCAAAGTAAAACAACAATAATGGTGCAGTTATACAAAGCATTTAAAACAGTAGTAGCAACTCAATTTGTTAAAGAAATGCAATAAAAACTCAATTTACATGTAAAGTAATATAATACTGTGAGACTTTCTCTAACCGAAAACCACCACTATGAACCTAAGTGATGATACATTGTCTTGCCCACGCTGCCAGAACTGTCATATACTTTTCCATCATATAGAACGCCTTAACTATGTGGATACACTAGTGTATGCTAAAAATCACTAAGGAATCATCTAAAAAGTATGATCCTTTCTACCCATGATGGCTACATGGTTTATGGAGACTTGAGTTATTATGAACTCGCGTCCTCATATCGGTGCTCAATACTACTCCCAAAATATACTCAGTTCATATGTTTTTAAATCAAAACTCTTTCTTTGGTTTGAGATAATTACTCAAAACTTAGCTTAAAAGCTCTCTTGGAAATTGGTGTTTCCTCTCTTACACAAATGTGAAAATATTTTAACTCTTGGGAACTTTTAGTTCCTGTATAATCTTTGAAGATATGAACTCTACTCTTACTCTTTACTCAACTCAAACTTAAGTCTTAAAACAAAGTTTAAATGTTTGTAAAAGACTTTTGAAAAATTCTATGAACTTCTCTTGACTTGACTCTTAACTTTCCTTTAATTGAATTTATGGATTCAAGAATTGTGATTTGTGATAGGAAAGATCTCATGATGTTTAGGAGTGTTTTTAGATAGTTAAACATGAGAAACGATCAAGAAATCACTGTCTGGAAACAAGTCTGCGACACGGAGACGCATTTCAATATTTGATCGTGAAATTTATTATTGAAACAAAGGAGTCTGCGTCTTCTCCGCGACATGGAGGTAATTTTTGTGCACTGGGGGAGAAAATCCAGGATGCGGACTTGCGTGCCAAAATCTGCTCGACTTTTTCCTTCTTTGTTTTCTCACCCCAATTCGCCTAAATCCGATTATTTTTCTCATTCCCTCTATAGATTCAAGTACTCAGTATATATACACAAGAATCTAACTCAAAACAACTCTTAAATCGACACGATTCCATCAAGAACTCCACAATCCCATCAAATATCAAGAACTAAAGCAAACTTCAAGAACATCATACTATCAACTTTCTAGAAACGAATTTCGCTGAAAAAAACAAGATTGGCGCGTGGGTGAATGAACCCAATGCTATGAAAGTCTCACATACCTCGTGGGATCAAATCCTTGATGAAATCCGCAATCAATTCCTTACTAAGACGACGAATCCTTGCTTCTTCTCTTCTTTTCTCCTCTTCTTTTCTCTTCTCTCAAAACCCTAACTCGTTTTTCAAAGGCATAAAATGACCAAGTTCAGTTTAGACCCCAATTAGTTACCAAAAATGAAATTAAAATAATAGGATATGGAAAACACCAAACTACCCTTCCAAAAATCCGGATTAGACTTTCCTTATTTGAACAGCCCAACTTCAAATGGGCATATATCACTCATACGAACTCGGAATCACTCAAACTCGGCGGCATTGGAAAGATAATTCCAAGTTCTTTCCTACGGTATCTGGAAGCACACCTAACTCATCCTGAGATAGGAGCTATGGTCGTTTGAAGTTGACCTAAAAACTCAGCTCAACTTAACTTAACAATTTCCAGATTTTTCATTCTTTCCTAAAATGACTCTTTCCAATTCTATCTCTTTCTAGTTCTTACAAATAAAGAGATTTTACAGAACTGAATCTTGCATGTAAACTCACTACAAAACAGATATATGGTTGAGTAGTTTTAGCAAGGTACATTAGTGCCCCGATTGCACTATGATATGGAGTGTCGTCACCAAGAAGCTTTTCATCCTTCTCTTGAAGTCGAAATGGATCTGTATTGATGTCAAGCGATCTTACCACCATTGGGGTACTCAATAGATGTGATTTATCCATGTAAAATCGCTTTAATATCTTTTTTTTGTATGTTGATTGATGGACAAGTATTCCATTTGGTAAATTCTCAATCTGTAGGTCAAGACAACATTTTGTCTTTCCGAGATCTTTCATTTCAAATTCCCTTTTCAGACACTCAACGGCTTCTAAAAGCTCTTTACGAGTGCCAATGATATTCAAATCATCAGTATACATGGTTATTATAACAAATTCAGATTCCGGCCATTTAATGAAAATTCAAGGACAAATCTGGTCATTTTTGTACCCTTTCTTCAGCAAATATTCACTTAGACGATTGTACCACATCTTCCCTGATTGTTTCGATCCATATAAAGATTTCTGAAACTTTATTGAACAAGTTTCTCTTGAATCTTTGTATGCTTCAGGCACCTTGAATGTTTTAGAAATTTTCATAAAAATGTCGTGGTCTAATGAGCCATATAGATAGGCTGTGACAACGTCCATTAGGCGCATTTCAAGCTTTTCATGAACTGCCAGATTTATTAGATATCTGAAGATGATTGCATCCACCTCAACAGAATATGTCTCCATGTAATCAATGTCAGGTCTTTGAGAAAAACCTTGAGCAACAAGTCGGGCTTTATATCTCACGAACTTCACCTTTTTCATTTTTTTCACATGAAAAACCATTTATACCCCCCCCCCCCCCCCCACTGGCTGGATACCTTCATGTGTTCAGATTATTAGTCCAAAAACTTTATGTTTTTCTAGTGAAGCCAATTCTGTTTGAATTGTGTCCTTTCATTTTGGCCAATCATTTCTCTGTCTACATTCGTCGATAGATTTTGTCTCAAAATCTTCATCTTGTTGCATTATTTCAACAACAACATTATAGGCAAACATGTTGTCAATCAAACATTATTTCCATTCCACCTCTTTCTCGTCGAGACATAATTCATTGAAATTTCTTTATTCTCATTATTTCAAAATTTTGAACCTCTTCAGAGGTTTCACCATGTGTTCTGACTCGGGTCTCTTCTTGAGAAATTTCTTTCACCCTCATGATCATTTATTTTGTTTCTCTTTCGGGGATTTTTATCATTAGAACCAATTGGTCTACCACGCTTCAAATGTGGTCTAGACTCATTTGCCTTAATAATTTGTCTCGTCGGGACATCAACTCGAACTGGAGCATTAGTCAACTGGAATATGTGATCTAGTAACTCTTGGAAGATTAGTAAAAGCATCTAGCTGTTGATTCGCAATATTCTGTAAATAAATTATTTTTTGAACTTCTTGCTCACATTGATTTGTTCGAGGATCTAGATGAGATAGTAATGATAAATTTCAATCTATCTCTTTTCCCAACGGCTTATGTTCTCCCCCTAATGTTGGGTATACTGATTCATCAAAATAACAATCAGCAAATCTTGCCTTAAATAAATCTTCAGTCATAGGATCCAAATATTTTATGATTGAAAGAGATTCATACCCAACATATATACCCAACCTTCTTTGGGGCCAATCTTTATGCGTTGTGGTGGAGTATTCGGAACATATACCGCACATCCAAAAATTCTAAGATGGGAAATATTTGGCTCTTTAAGGTGTGCCATGTGAATTCTCAACTATTTTGCACATCATATTAAAATTGGGATGGCCCAACCGGTCATGCCAAATGATAAGTTCATTAAAATTAGCAAACAAAAAGGGCATATGATTCAACTGTACTTATACTTGTATAGTACAACCCAGAAGAAAGTGCAGGTAATTTTTCATGCAAAATTTTCTTCTCTGTATTAATTGTAGTAATGTAAAGGTACTCAACCTTTTCTTTATTAGCAGTCTCAACATGATAGTCATTTTGACGAATAACTTTGAAATTTAATAAGTTTCTTTCAGACTTACTACAATATAATGCATTGTCAATGGTCAATATTGTCCATCCGAGTCGTTCTTTGAAAGCCGTCAATTAATTTTGTACTACCTGATATTGTATTAACATATGCCATTTTCATAACCAAATTAGAAAAGTATTTATTTTCTCTTAATATAGTATGTGTTGTAGCACTATCAAGAAGGCACACATCTCCATTACCCATCTTGGATTGAATTGACAACTGGGATTTCTATTAATTTTCATTAAAATAAAAATACATCAAAAGAAATACGAAATAAAACTAACAGCAAAAAATTTAAATACTTCAACACAAAGAACATGATAATTAGAAAAAATACAAAAGTAAACTAGCAACATACTGCATTCCCCGACTAAAAGATCAAACTTCAGTTTTGATCTCCAAAGAAGTCATACACTTCCATATGAGTAATATCACTAAGGCCATCAAAAACATGATCCTTTAAAGTCAAATTTTCTTCAACCTCATATTTTTGAGATGTTCTCGGTTTATCTTCTTTAAGATTCAAATGTGACTCAACTAGAGCATTTGAAGAGGAGCCACCACCTTTATTTCCTTTTCTTTTAAAGAAATTTTGGTAGAGTCTAACAAAAGTCTCAGGTGTCCGACATTCACTCTTCCAATGGCCTTTCATGCCACAATGATGAAAATTATTTTTTGAGGGGTTATTTTAAGAACTCATGTTGTTCTCCTTTTATTATGACCACCACCTCGACGATTGTTGTATCGTCTCTTATCTTTGCCATGTCCCCGCTCATTATTATAGCCCCGATGTTCATCTCTTTTTACTTCAGATTGATCATGTGTTTCTGCCACATTCGCTTCCAGTAACGGAGCAGCTCTAGTTGGACGAGCTTCATGATTTTTCATTAAAAGGGCATTATGTTGCTCAGCCACCAGAAGGCATGAGATCAATTCAGAATATTTCTAAAAACACTTTTCACGATATTGCTGCTGCAATATCACATTTGAGGTATGGAAAGTAGTGTCTTTTCCAACATGTCCTCATCTTTATAGTCTCCCCACATAACTTCAATTGGAGGTTATCCTGAATACAAAAAAGTCGTATTCAATTAAGGTCTTAAAATCTTGAAATCATAAGTGCTTCCACTCATAACGAGTTCTTGGCAATCCTGTAGCCTTTAGGTGGTCATACCTCCCCTTCAAATCTGTCCACAATTCAAGTGGATCTTTTACCATCAGATATTCAATCTTCAAGCCCTCATCAAGATGATGACGAAGGAAAATCATAGTCGTTGCCTTATCTTGGCTTGATGCTTCATTTCCCTGAGTATTGGTGACATCAAGACCTTTAGCAGCTAAGTGAATCTCAGCATCGAGTACCCTTGAAAGGTAATTTTTTTCAGAAATATCTAGTGCCACAAACTTAAGTTTGGATAAATTCGACATGATGAGATTATGAGAGAACAGATGAATTAAATAAGAGTATTTAGATAATACCTTTGCAAGTAGGAACTTCGTGTTGATAACGTATTATAAAAGAAAGCTCAAAATAATATAATATAGTATAATATAAGAAGAAGAAGAAGACAAGAAGTATAGATAGAAGAGAGAATGTTTCTTATATTCAAGTGTGTCTTCCAAATAATGAATGATATCTCTATTTATAGTGATGGGATATCACTGCCAAAGGTCACAAAGTAGTAGATACGTAGTTATCAAAATGGGTTGTTATCACCTTGGAAGCATATACACATGAAGTCGTGAATAAATCTAATGGAGACACTCCACACAATTCAATGGATATATATATATATATATATATATATATATATATATATATATATACTAGTTTTTTGACCCGTGCATTGCACATGATTACAAATTCAGAAAATATATGTTATAGTAAATAGTATTGCTTATTTAAGCGAAGATTTGAATAATAAGTTTTGTACAAAATAATATTGCAGATTCTTTTGTGAATGTTCAATGCGGATAACCATATATATCTCTTATTCACGAGAACCTATGAAGATGGTCAATGAAATATTTTATTAGTTAAATGTAATAATGTATATATTTATTTCAAGTTGATGAGGTTCAATCATGTAATTAGTCGTATCTTACTAATATTACCTTATAGATAATATTTGTTGTGCATTTTTCTTGTCAAAATATTTTTCGTTTAGCAAAGATTCTTATTAAATCACAACAACAACAACAATAATATTATACTCAATGTAATTCCCCAAGTGAAGTCTGGTTCTTATCAAGTTGAATAATATAATATATAAACAAAGTTAATTCAGAAAGCGAGGTGAATTCTGAAGTTCTGATTTCGGTATTCAGTTTCTTTATCTTCTTCCTTTCAAGCTCCCTTTTTCTGATTTGTAAGCTAACTTTTCACTGAAAGGAATTTTGTAAATCCAAATATATTTACGCTCCAGTTACCTCACTTTCCTCAAGTGCAACATCCTCTATTGGCCTATCTCCTTCCAAATCAATATCTTTTGAGTAATCACCATGAATTTCTATCAAGAAACTCTCAGGAAAGGATCACAAATTCTTATTGTGTGATTCAATACGATAACGATATGAACAATCA
The DNA here is from genome assembly GCF_900185275.1 of Solanum verrucosum. Classification (NCBI taxonomy): domain Eukaryota; kingdom Viridiplantae; phylum Streptophyta; class Magnoliopsida; order Solanales; family Solanaceae; genus Solanum; species Solanum verrucosum. The sequence continues at coordinate 1,198,451 of NW_026019925.1, forward strand.
AGCACATAGTGTTTCCACTATAATCAATCAACACCTATCATATATCTAATGTCATCCTAATAGCCACCCATTGTTATAAAATTTAATTAGCTCGAGTTTGGGATTTGGCTAACCAACCTCTTGGTAAAAAGAGATTAGTCCTTGAGACCTTCTCTGTTCATCTTCACTATAATCTATGATGATTTTTCTACTAATTAGCTTGTGACTCCCTACTAATTGAAATAAAGGGCTACAGAAAAATAGAAATTAAGATACTTTGGTAAATTAAGAAAGTGATGAATATCAACAGTTATGTTAAATTTTGGTAATGTTTATATATGTTTATCACAACCAATTCAAAATCATAACATAAAGATGTCATTAGAAAATGTTCATTTTCTTTATTAATCAAAAAAGATAAGTTACTATTTAGACTCAGCCAATATCAGGAACATGCAGAAAGTAAGTTGGCTAGAACATCACGAAAAATCGGATAATTTGATGCAATTTCATAATTGAAGAGGAATTCCTTTTCAAGTTTTATTACTCAAAAAAATAATTTTGTTCATCAAATATCCTAAATTTCACACGCAGCATTCAACCTAACATGTATCTGCACATATAAAAAATTCGACAAGAAATGATTTTAAAGAATAAAAAATGATCACGTGTAAGTATTCAAAAGTATAAATTTTAATAGAATAAAGGAGCAAACCTAAAAAATTGAAGGAGAAAAAAGGGGCAATGTAGTTTAGGAGAACAAATATGGACTAAGAACGAAAAATTAAACTAAATCAAATTGGACTAAAGTAAGAAGTACCATAATCTTCACTTATATCAAACTGAAAATTATATTCACACGTTGTTCTTCTAAAATCTTAACTAAATGCAAGATATCCCTGCAACAAAAATTTCTGAAAATGCAAATACATGAGGGGAAATACCAATTATCACTTATTTTGTGTGGGATCAGAGTGCTAGTTTCATGTCTATGATCATGTACAACGTTTGGGATGTCAAGCTCAAATTGTAATTTTTTGCATATCATGATTAATAAACTTTTTAAAAAAATGTAAAAAAAGAGAAATTGAAGAGAGAAATACAATGCTTCCCAATTCTTTTTGAAGACACAATGTTGAAGAGAAAAATACAATGCTTCCCAATTCTTATTGAAGACACATGCAAATAAAATACTTAAATTTAAAGAAAAGTTCATCAAGAAAGTATATCCAAACCTAAAATTGAGAAATAACATGCTAATTAGCTGGAAAATTTTATCAAATCGTGAAACTTTAAATTCAAAGTCATGCAAAATGGAAAAGAAAAAAAATTATCTATAGAAACACATGAAGAAACTTCCATGTGAAAATTCATATATAGAAAATATGTGAATAATGATGATTGACGAGGAAGATTACCAAGTATGAGGAGAGGATGAAAGAAAAATGAGAGGAAGCCCCTTTATTTATAGTAAACAAAGGGTAGTATGAACAAGGTGTTTTTTGTGTCTTATCTAAAAAGTCGTGACCTTTCACAGAAGTCACAACCCTTTGGAAAAGTCACAACTTATTGAAAAAGTCACAACTCTTTGGAAAAGTCACAACTCATCAAAAAATCACAACCCTTTGAAAGAAGTCACGACTTATCGAAAAAGTCACAACTCATCGAAAAAGGCACAACCTAAGTTAGGGATATTATAGTAATTTAACATTCAAGTTAGAAGTTCATGCTTTTAAGGAAATATATAGAAGATATAGTCCTGGACACGTGCTTTGCACGTGAGTACTGTGAAAGGTATGAATTACTGTCAAAATCACATTTTAATCAGTATCACAAGCTATTCAAAAAAAAAAATTAAAATAGATGAACAATCAATTTATTCAAATAACTTCTTTATTGTATGTCAAATGATTATACATTTGATGAACCTGCAAAATTTAGTTTGGTAATTAAAATAATGAGTTACATTTTTATGATATTAGGTCCAAACATATGATACATTTGTATGTGCAAAAATGAATAACAAAAATGATTAATGGTTCTCATTTAAATGCACAATAAGAAAATTTCTACATATACCTTAAATTGATATATATACTTCAAGTCCAACACCCATACAATTCTAAATGCTTCATGGAAGAAAAATTCTATAATGGAGAAAGAAAGCAAGAACGAAAAGTTGAGGATATTGCAAAGAAAGTCTTCATCCTCTGAAAAGAAAAACTTTTTTATTGTTAGAGACAACATATCAACATAAGACTGTTCACTGTTTAATACTATACATGTATTAAATTTACTCTCTTTTTTCCGCTGCTATTTTTTCTTCTTGATTACCATTTTTCAGCAATTTTTTTGTTATCCTCACTTGCAACTTCTAACTGTCTTACCTTCTCATGTTGAATTGTGCAATTTCGTTAATTCAATTTCCTATTGTGAGCTTCCATCTTTGTAAGTTAGTTCTTAAATAGCATTAGGAAATGACCCTTTAAATTCAAATATTAATTCTGAAATTGATTTCTACATTAAAGTGATGAATGATTTTTCGTATCATAACTTTTCAAATTCTTCCATTATGAGATTTATGATTACGATTAAAAGCAATATCAATGTACTCATTTATCAAGAAAATGATAATTAAATTATTAAAGGGCTCAAGGACTTCAAATTCTACCATTATGTAATTAAAATATTTATATTTAATCAAATTTTAATTTAGTAGAGGGGAAAAATTATAATTCAACTTTTCACTTTGGAGCTTCCCACTTATAATAATAATAATAATATATATATATATATATGTATATATATACCATGTAGGTGTTATAACATACTTCAACTAACATACTATACGCTAGAATAAATTATTTTTGATAGTTAATATTGTAAAAAAAGCTGTACTATATCAAAAGAAAAATTATTGATATAGAAAGAAAGAACAAAAGTAAAAGAGCCGGTATGTAAATTAGATTATGGAAAAAACAAATATGAGATAAGGTAACTTAAAAAGGTAATCAACTGATTATGTATTTTAAGATTTTTCCAAAAAGAGAAGCTGAAAGCGTAGATAATCAACTGATCCAAATAAGTTAGTGATGAATTGATTTACAAAGAATGGTGATACCAGTAAGTAAGCAGAGGTAGCTAATAGATTCTCTCGGCTGTGGAAACTGGACGTAAGAAAATAACAATAACAGTTATATTGTCTTTGCTGCCTCTTTCCGCAGCTTCTGTCGCTAACCTCTTTGAACACATTCCTGCTTCTTTCACTGTGTCTCTGATTATGTTCACTACATCTTTCTCACTAACAACATCCCAAAGCCCATCACTCGCCATTACCTGATAAAGCAAATAAACATGCATCACTATATACATATCATCATTTTAAATCCAAACAAAACAAGCATCGGAACTGTAACATCATAACTTGCATCACTATATACATATTCTCAACTGCTGGAGCAATTAATTGAGAGTTGTTGATAATCAACCTTGACACATTATCAAATCAAGATTAGAAGCAAAATGGCGACGAGAATGTCCTAATATACACAGAATAAAGGAGACCACGAGAAGAGGAAAAATAAAGAAAAGACAAAGGGGATTCACGAGATAATAGTGTGCTCTTTCTATACACAAGGGGCTACATATCTCTCACCAGGGACCCTAATCTCCTATTTTGCTCCTTCAGAATTACTCCATCCACAACTGGCTGACAAATGATCTATCAAGTTATCTGGAGATAGAAAACTAGAAAGCTAGCAAACACTTGACCAAAAACCTTTCTGGCTTAATTGGTGGCATATTCCGCATATCAAAGATACTTAAGCATAAAATGTTTTAATGATATGCAACTTCAATTTAACTGGATGGCTAGCGCCAAAAGACAAGCACAATGAACTCATAGAATTAGGTAAGGAACAAGCATTCAAGGGTTTGGATTTTGGACTAACTTTTCTTAACTAATAACAACTATGCATACCTTTCTATGAATGCCTTGAAATGACCTTGTGAGTGCCCTTTCAAAAATCTAATGCACTTAACAAATTCCAATATCAGCATTACAAATTCCTTTCCCCACACAAAATATTCACGCTACCAGTTAAATTAATATCCAATCACCTATTAAAACCAGAGGAGAAAGGGAAGAAAACGAAAACAGAAGTACCCATAGGCCATACATTTCAAAGTCAAATCAAAAAGTCTGACTGTACCCATACATGTCAAAGTCAAAGTAATAAGAGTGGCTGCAAAGAGGAAGCAACAACAGTCAAGGAAACATAGGGCCTCAAACAAACAAATGATATTAGTAACAGACCGGAGTCCATGTCCTTAGCTGTATGTTATTTGTCATTATCTTTAATGGAAGTTGAAAAACAGACCCTAATGTGGGAACTGATTGTGCAACAACGCAGTATGTGTTTGCAAATAATTTGTTTTGATAGAACCAGAGATAAAGAAGCTAAATCCAATCTGAGAATCAACTTATTGGTCTGGAAGTGGGTAAAATGTGGTCACATATAAACATATAGATAGATTCACTACTAGGATTTGATAACAATAAGTAGTCATTGAAATATCATGGAATGAAATTTTGTTGTTGTAATCCTTACAATGTATTCATCCTCGGCAGAAAGAGTAGTTGAAGTTATCTCAGGTTCCGCAGTTACAGCTGGCTTCAGATCATCATCGCCGATAGACCTTGTGACCTAGAGAAAGTAAATGCAATCAGATTACTAAATGATAATACAATATCTATATTTTGGAAGATCCTAAATCACCAACTATTTCTTCCATTGTTGTCCTCACAAGGCCCGCCTGAATCACCAACTGTTGAAATAATGCATTCTGCCTAATACAGATCCATTCTATTTGCTGCTAGTCTAGAGGTGTCGACCACCCCCACATATAATTTTCGAATGTCAAATATTTTCCATACTTCTATAACACAAGTCATTAACTTATCATTCGTCATATAATACATGAAGAAGGAGTCAAGGTAGTACATTCAATGACCACTTATTCTGATATTAATACATTTATAACTTGTAAAACAGCTTGATCATTGAGCTTCATGATATCTAAACATTTTATAACAGTTAATGAATGACTATAATGCAGACACCACTTTCCCTTACTAAGGATTGGATAATATAATATATATACACTTTATCTTACTAAAAGGATTGGATAATGTGTATATACATTTGGACCATGCACCAGTGCTACTTTTTTTAACATCACATATATAGCTTCTTTTTTTTTTTTGATAACCAAGAAATCCGTCTGTGACCCGCCCTTTGGACCAATCACAGCCTTCTAAATTCGGTGGATAATGGACATATATAGCTTATTGTATCTATTTCAAATGGAAATGGGATCAGAAGGCAAGTGAAAATCTTACAGACAAAGGATTCTTCTGATCAAAAATATAACAAGGGAACTACTCCAACAAACTGGGAAGTTTGCATAAATGCAGACTTCCAGAATATATAAACACACATAGAAGGGACAAACAAGAACATCCAAGCTGAAGCTGAAAATTGGCAAGAATTTGGTAGAAATGGAAGAAAAAAAGTGTGCTCTGGATACTATGCTAATCATTAAGCAGTGGCTATGAAAATATGTGAACTTGGGAAGACTAACCTGGAGAGCCGCATCACCCACCCTCCATGTATCGACTTGCCATTTGACAAGGCCACCTTCACGGATAATACGTTCCCGCTCCTCAAGACAACTTGCAACATGATCCTATAACAGTACCGTATATCAGTGGAAATGCAAAGCCTTCTGATTCGTCAGAAAGTTAGCTAAGAAAATGAATCATCTCACCCTACTTAGAGGATATGGGATCCCAGATCGACACAAGATTGTTCTGCAATCACCAGCATTAGCAACAATAAGTTCGTTTCTGACGATAAGAGCAGCTATTGCAGTACAACCAGGGTGCCAATCTTTCTGAACTGCTCCCTTGCGTTTGCGAGAAGAATCAAGTTGTGTCCTGAATGCAACATCTGTCTTTATGAATGCTTCAAAAAGTGCATCAGAGGGACTGCAAAGTCATAAACATCCAAGAGTTGAGTGCCTTGACTCTTTAAAAACTTCTTGGTCATTCACAAACAAAAAAATCACAAGTTAAGCATGTAAAACCTGCAAACTGAACCAAGATTCTGCAACAATCCTGGCAAAGCTCCAGAGGAAAACTCAGCAGCTGCTGAACCTGTAGGCACACTAGTTAAGACGGCCATATTCCAGTGAAAAATGTTTCTAATAAGTTTCACTTACGCGAAATAAAATGGCTTCATAGTGGCTGGTATCTCCTTTGTTTGCATAACCATAAAGTACAATCACTTAGGTAAGAAAATTACCTTAGCATCCTCAAAACTTCACTTTAACATCAGTTGCTATTAGAATACCAAATTATTCAAATATTTTTAAATTTTTTTTATGAGAACAAAATTATTCAATTTTAAAGAGCTTGGAGAAATGGAAAGTTCATTTTCGAGTACAACAAACAGCAAATATTAAGGAATCAAATGCCAACACAGTTTCCAGATTAAAGGGATGCTGCTCTCTATAATAATGTCAAATTAGAGGTGAAGTTAGTATAGTCCAACAAAAGGAGTTAACCATTCAATCATTTTGTCAAACCCTTTTGAACAATGTCACAAGATTCTGTTAAAATACACTAATAATAGCAAGATATTATGCCACTTCATTATTATTACTATCTTAGCTTGCATTGCTCTTGAGTTTTGTTACTGTTATTAATTACTATATAAAAGTGCAGAAAAAGCTTATATGATATTGGACACAATGTTCCTTGTTTTTCAAAAACCAAGTAGTAAAGACATGAGGTATGATACCAACGTGTTCTTCCAAAAATTACTAGACACCCACATTTCCAGCTCTTCAATCTAACAAAGCTAATGAGAACATTCAGTTTGGATGTGTGTAACAAATTATTTATTTCCCTTCTAAATGATAGTTAACATAAGGGTAAAATGGTAGGAATTCAGAAACTTGTTCAATCCCGTTTCCTTTTTTTTCTACATGCTGACTACTCCGTGGTCATTCAATTCAACAATAAGAATCACAACAGAGGAAGGACTTGGTATACTACCTCGATGACCATCAAAGATTGCAAAGATGTGAATATCCTTTTCATCACACAACTGAGGCATAAGGAAGTGTCTATCTTCCATTGTTTCCCTTCTCCCACATGATGCAAAGGAACCCCAAGACAGAACTGGACTATAGATATGATCATCTGAAGAATCCAGCCATGTGCTAGCAGAAAGGGCAGTAGGAACTCTTTTCAAAAAGTCTTTACCTTGACTGAACCAGCTAATATTCTCCTGATAGCTTTGGAAATTTGCAGCATCAACATCATTTGAAGAAATAAAAGCTTCCCCTGAGGCCTTCTCCATACAGCCCCTTCCAACTTCATGTTCCAGAATGAAATCAAGTTCCACGACAATATCATCAAAAGAAGGCCTATTTTGCGGATCTTTATCCAAACATCTTTCTATCAAAGAGACTAAACTTGCTGGAGCACCGGATTGAAGGTCAGCTAGAACGGGTCGTAAGCCTTCAGATACAACGGCTGCAGTAAGTTGCTGCTCGGTGTAGTTCATTTCAAGCACCGTATGGGCCTGCCATACATAGATATAGGAACCAGAAAGCATCTAAGATATATGACAGACAAAATCAACTGCTCGTAACCTCTTTCCAAATGTAAAAAAAGATCATGTATTCGGAAAAACAGTTTCTTGAATTAAAAACCAACTCCCATCTTGTATGTGAAGAAGAAAAACTGCAAGTTCTCTGTCATTTCAAAAGGAGATCCGCATTCTATGAATCTTTATAACCATAAAATTGCTTCTATCTAGTGGGTGTTTGGATTGACTTATTTTCAATGGCTTTTGGCTTTTAAGCTATTTTTTAGTTTTGGAAGTGTTTGGGTAAGCACTTTTTTAAGGCTGAAAAAGTACCAAAATAAGCCAAAAGTCAAAAATTGGGCGTCCCCAACGTATGACTTTCAGCTTTTGGCTTATAAGTCACTTAAAAAAGCCATACAAACAACCCCCTAGTATAGTGATCAGACATACAAGATTAGAAAATGCACGACTAGAATGAGCATACCTTGATTGGCTTCAAAAGATTAGTCTATTGTAGCAATAAATATTCATTTAACATCTTGATGAAAAGATTTACTCTTAAGAAAATAGATTTTTCTATTGGATCATCTCATTGGTTCATTTACATTCCTAGTATAGCAGATGCTATCACACATACAATCATACTTACATACTTCTCCTTTGACCTTTTCCACTGTTATAATAGCTAATGGATAAAAAATTGCAATAAAAGTAATAGGTGAGACTCACCTTCTTCCCTCATTACTATTACTTGAGTCCTACAGCCCAGAGTGTTCATACAACTTAATATATATTAGTACATAAATCAAGAACATGTTGGTCTAACGCAGTCGGTTTGTCTATTCCTGTGTAGAACCCTACATAAGGGACAATAATATTGACAATTTATATCGAATAGCCACCAGCGTTTTGTTGCTCAAAGGGAGTCCAGATTAATGTGTTGACGTGTCATCCCTTTATGGTTTTACAAAAATCATGGTACCCTTCGGGATGGCCCAATGGTTTGGGCTTGGGACTTTCATGTTGGAGGTCTCAAGTTCGAAACCACTTGCCAGCGAAAGCAAGGGGTTTGCCTTCTGGGTCGAGCTCGTTGCACCGGGCTTGCCTAGTGCAGGTTATCTCTCCTATGTGGTTTGCGAGCTATTGCATAGGAGCGGGGGTTTTACCCTATGCGCAACCAAAGGGTAGCGGCTACGGTTTCCCTTGTCATCAAAAAGAAAATCATAGTTTCACCATTTCAGCACTGTTGTCAGGCAATTCAACATACTTTCATGTGAAGCAACTCGTTCAGTATTTCAAATACATTCTTTTCATGGCAAGCACATTTTCTTGATCATTTATATTGATGACATTTTCATAATAGGTGATCATGGAAATATCACCCCAGTTAAACAATATATCCAGTTATTTTAAAACTAAGGATTTTTGGAACTTGAACCATTTTTGAGGCACCGAAAAGGCACAATGCAGTAGTGGTTTTGTCATTTCATAATGAAAATATAATGGAAGAAACTGGTATGAGAGACTGCAAACCTACTGATACCCCAAATGTTTAACTTGTTCCTGGAGAAGGAGCCTCCGAAGGATAGGTTGATACAGGAGACTTGTTAACTAACTCATCTCATAATTACACAAACCGACATCTCATTCAGTTTTACTGTGCTGAGTCAGTTTCTCCAAGCTCCTTGCAATAGTAAATGGAGTGTTGTAATTTGAATTCTTAGAGGTCTCCTGGAAGGACGGTTATATGAGAACAATGCACATGTAAAGATTGTTAAGTAATTTTTATGCAAAGTGGCAGGATCTCCTTTAAATAGATGATCCACCTCAGTATATTGCATTTAAATGGTGGTAATCTGATATCTTGGTAAAGTATGGCCAGATCAAGTGTAGGGCATCTAGCCGTAGATTTAGTCACATGTAAGCCTATACGATAAAACCATTCTATCAAGAATTGCTGAAGGAAAGAATCAATAACACCAATCAAACCACAATACATATGGTTTAATACCCCGTATTTCACGGAAGACCAAAACACATAGGGATAGATTGTCAGTTTTATCAAAAGATCAAATCAGTATGTACTTTTATTAATTTCGTCAAAATTCAAATGAATAATTTTGCCGATATCCTAACAAAACAACTTCAAGACTAACGAATAGCTTTCACAACAAGATGGTAGCATATAATATGTACACGTCAGTTTAAAGTTGAGTGTTGAGATAGGCTCCCTCCATTTCATTTTGTGTCTTAACTTGACTAGGCACAAAGTTTAAAAATGTAAAGAAGACTTTAGATCTTGTGGTATTAAACTAAAGGTGTGTATAATATACCAGAAATACCCTTTGAATGCTGTGGACTTAAACAAGTCATCTCATTCTTACAAGGGATTGTCACTAAAAATAAAATGGAACTATTGGAATTATAAACCTACTCCCTCTATCCCAATTTATATTTCTCACTTCCCTGTTTAGTCCCTCCCAAAAAGAATGACACAATTCCTTATTTGGCAAGTGTCTAATGACACTATCAACGTTTTACCCTTGTTGGATCCGACTTATCTGGCAAGAAATCAATAAAAGTGTACTCTTCTATTTAAAAACCCATTTACTTCGGGGGTAGTTTTGGAACATTGCAAAGTCTTCTCATATTTCTTAAACTCCGTGTCCAGTCAAACTATGTCACAGAAATTGGGACGGAGGGAGTACTAAATATAGAAAGGTATTTTTTTAAAATAAACTAAAAAGGTACAAATGATGCATAAATTAAAACGGAGAGAGTAGCAACATAATGTAATGTCAATTTGGTACATCCACTACAGTAAATTAGGAAGATTCTCTGCATCTCACTAGGTATTCATTAGAATCCTTCCAATTTTAGAGCATGCGTACGTCAATATTTTAAGTCTCAATAGCATGAGAGAATAATTGAGCTGGTAGTACCAATTTTGTTCTTCTCTTCTTCTCATTCTACATTCTGGAAAGACCATATATGTTGTGCATAACTGTTTACCCAACAAAAGGAAATAGAACTGAAGAATACTTAACTGTCTAATGGAGGGTCTTTTTTTCTTATTTTTATGAAAGGTAAAATTTACCTTAAATTTGATAGGAATGAAGGCCGACAATTTGCCAACACTAACTAGCTTGAGATTAAGGTGTAACTAGTATGGTAATTAAATGTTGACTATTTGGGGAAGTGAAAAGAACACCAACCTGTGTCTCAGCACGAAGATCAGTGTATGGAACTATGCCAGTAAGAAGTTCACTGCAACATGATAAATCCAAAAGCTCTTAGAATGTAGAAATACAAAAATACATTTCAAAAAAAGTTCCAAATAAAGAGTTAGTCCATGCATGTTTTAGGCTTTTAGCATCAATTACAAACTGAGGACAGGTTAATCCTTGTTACTGCTAGCAGCCCCATCAACGTATTTGCCAACATAGCATCACTAACCAAAGAGAAAAGGATATGCCAGTAGATTGGATACAGTAACACAAAACTAGCTCATTATGGGAACAACCTGGTCTTTGTCATGATCCATTAAAAAGAAGATAATAATAGAAAATAAAAGCAATGCTGCTGCAAACTTAGAGCCGAGGATCTAATGAGTAATAGAAAATAGAAGCAATGCTGCTGCAAACATCGTGCCGAAGGTCTAACGGAAACAGTCTCTCTACCTTCTCAAGGTAGGGGTAAGGTCTGCATACACTCTACTCTCCCCAGACCACCCGTGGGATTACACTTGGTTTGTTGTTGTTGTCTCTGCAAATAGCAATGTGTCTCAAATTATTATCATGGGACACACAAAAGTTTCTGAAAACCACACTTCCTGAAATAAATTCTGAGGCCTTAAGAGGTCACACAACCTTCTTCTTGCATGAGTAGCCCATACAGAGTTCTTAAATTCTTATCACAATATTGTAAAGGTGGTAAGAGGTATGTCACCTAGAAAAGCTAAAATGTTTGTTTCAATAATTAGGACTGAAACATAGGACTTGGGCAGTTACCCATGAAACATCTTGCATGAAAAATCTGAAGAAGTCATTTATATCAAAAGAGAAATATCTACTAGATATCTCCAGACTGTGAATGTCTATTAGTTTCCAGTATCTGTAAGATGAACATATGAGACGGTTTAAGGTAGACAAGTACGTGTTTTGGAATGTGAATGGATGAGTTTTCAATTGCTAGGGATGGATTGTTTTACCCTATATGGAGCATGTATCATGTTTATGCTGATCTTTTTCCTCTAGAATTTATATAACAACATTAACAACAACATACCGAGTGAAATCCCACCAAATGGAGTCTGGTTAGAGTTTATATACAGCTAAATTATTTATTTGGATTCAATTCATTGAACTTCTGATAGAAATATTCAGCCCTTTGTGCTTCCAGCCTTCTCACCACTCCATATTCATGGAGAAATCACAGCCCCGAATTATGACAACAAATCAATGATTCTATATAGAAAGAAACTTGTTTAGAAGCAAAACAACATTCAAACAGCACATATTATACATTGAAAGCAGGCATAACAAGTTAGTAGCAGGTATGTAAACTTGCAGAATCACTACCGTTTCTTATTGTGATGCAATGCAGCTGGTGACTACAATACTTACTTCACTGTTATTCCAAAGCTATATACATCAGACTTTTCAGTGTGGATCTCTTTCGTCAGCACCTCTGGTGCCATGTAAATAAGCGTACCAACCATATTCCTCTTATGGAAACCTCCAGTTGGCTTGCCAGTCGATTTCCAGTTTTCAGTGGAAACTAGTTTAAGATTTTTTTTGTATTCGGCCAAACCAAAGTCCGCGAGATGTGGTTGTAGCTGTCTATCAAGCTGCAGTATAGCGAAAAAAATCAATGGAAGTTTATCATTGAGATAATTGGGAGAGGGACTTATTTAAAGTGGACAATGATATACATAAAAACTGCAAAAAGAATCAGGAAGATCAAAGACATTACGAGAATGTTTGCTGGTTTCACATCCCTGTGCACAATCCCAAGGTTATGTAGGTACTGTAAGGCCTTTGCTGTAAAAGGCGAGAGCACTGTAAATTTGCTACCATTGAATTGATTTGTTTTCATTAACAGAGGAATAAGGGAGAGAAAACAAAGTAGCCTAAACAATTCAATACATTTCCTATGTAGCCAAAAACAGTAGGGTAGTTGGGTGTGCTTTGATATCAAAAGCGTTAGGAGAAAGAAATGCCATTTAAGCAAACATATTCTATGCTTAAAGCCATTTGGAAGATAGCCAGTTTTAGGGAAAACTTGAGGAAGTAGGAAAAGTGTGAGATATACTTAACTTAGTAGGAAAAAACATCTTAGCTAGAAGATTACTCTTTCATCTGCAAATGTAACTGGGACTCAACAAGATGTGATGGCGTTTCCTGAAACATCCTGGTATTCGCTTCACCTCCTCCAAATTTTCTATTGCACTCCCACCACTCAATGATTTTTCTTTCTGTATATTTCATCATGGTTAAATTCTCAATAGCTGATATAAATATTAAACTACAAAATCTCATAGCAGTCCAGGTGTCTAGTAATGATTCAAGTGTCATCCAATGCCCTTTCTTTCCCTTTTTATTTTTAGTCCATATGTGTCATCTACTATCAATGACAATCTGATATTGTAGTCTTCCAATAGAAGCTTAATTGCTTTTTATTTTTTAATAACCACAGTGTCATGCGCGCACCTCAACTAAATCCATGGGGACATCAGCTACCTCCCACCAGCACATGTCTATCCATTAAAGCTTAGCCAGATGGAAATCACCTAATGTTTTTTGCCTCAGCTAGGAAGTGAATTTGCCATCTCATGGGTCTTAACTCACTTCATTAATGAATATTTTCCTAATCACACTCAATAGCATAGCATTCTCAATGCAAGTTTCACAAGATTGATCACTTACATGATCCTTCATGGAAAATGTCATAAATTCTTTGGAATTACATTACATCATTAATCTTATTCTATAGGTTAAACAATCCCCACACCGAAGAAAAAAGAAGCTAGTATTATCCATGATTACGTGGAAAAAGACAAGCAGCTGGAAAATGCACATGCATAACACACCTAAACGAGCTGCGATTTCAAGTGCCTGTCTGATACTTGGACTCCATTCATCCACGTGTAATTTCCCGGCAAGATTTCCAGACTCATAGTATTCAAAGAAAAACATGTAATTTGGCGGCGTGGCGTGTGCCCCCACTAGCTTTGCTATCCCCCAATGATCCAATGTGCTATATCCAAAAGACATTTTAACAGAACTTAACAAACAAATATATTAACTATCCTCAAAAACATAACAATAACTCATGATATTCTTGTAGGGAAACACAACAACAACAAGTAGGGAGTATCCTCATATGGCCTAAAAGGTAAATATTCTAGTTTTGTCAATCAGAAATTGTAATTTTGCATACGGAATTATACGGAGAAGGGCCTAAAATGACCTCAACTATTTGAATTGGTACAAAACTATCCTCCGTCCTCCTTTCGGCCCCTAAATACCCTAGACGTCAATCTTTTGGCTCAATAATACCCGTGATGTCAATCTTTTGGCTAAAAAATATCCTTATTTCTAACGGTTCACACTCCTAAGGTGGATGGAGGGCAATATTGTACCAAATCTCATAGTTTAAGAGCATTTTAGGCCCTTCTCCGTTAAAATAATTTGAAATTACTTAATCAATATATGGACTCATATGATTGGCCTGATTTTGAGTTCCATAGTAAAATCACCTCCCCATCCCCCTTCACTTCCTCTCTCTCTTCCACTTTTCTCTTCTGCGATCTTTTCAATCATTTTAAACTTAATTTTCTTAAACTTGTGGCATTCATATAGAAATAATTTGTTCCAAGAGGTAGTATTTGGGGCCAAAAGGTTAATGTCAGGGTATTTGGAGCCGAAAGTTAGATGGAGGATAGTTGAGAGGCATTCCAGGCCATTCTTTGTTTTGTATATCGTTCTTTTACTTATTCAAGTGATAAACTTTGCTATTTCCTGTGTTTCAAAAAAATGAAAGCGTTGGAGTATGATATCAAATCTTCTAATTGTTCGTCTCAACTCTGTGACGTCGAATTCTTAAGCTTTTAACTAGAATTTACATAATCAAAAACTAATAAAAAGTACAATAAATACCAATTTTGGTCAAAAACTTTTTATCTTATAAAAAAACAATTGTTTGAGTAACCACATTTCACATTAGGACACTCAAAACTTCATTATTTTTTTTAGAATTGTTGGTGTATGAGGTTACTTCACTCAAAGCAATTTAACAAACCTAAATCAAAACCCCCATTCACAAACAATTTGCTCATAGGTAAGGACAAAGTAAGAACTACTTACTTTGCTGTTCCATGATATCTACTTTGCTATATAGAAAACACATTTCAATTAATCAAACAAAATAAGAGAGGAAATTCACCACAATAATTGCAGTTCTTTATGGAATTTATCAATATCTTCAGATGTAGACAAGATGGGTTTTTTAACAGCAACTCTTTTACCGTCAAGAATGGCTTCATATACCACACTTTCAGCCCCTGTAACCAAATAAAGATTAGTAAAAATCTGGTATGTAGCTGCATGTCTGTAGAGATTTTAAAGTGTAAAATGAATAAGACCTCGAGCAATAGGGTGAGAGAGAGAATAAGAAGGAGGAGGGAGATGAATGGGGATTTTTTGGCTGGTACAACAACCACGAATGCAAGTGTTAGGTTGCAAGATTTCCAGGCCCATGTTCAACAATTCCCTGTCTTCTCTTCCTCGTGAAAATGTATAAGAAAATTAAGAAATGGGCACCTGAACAAAGTGATCAGATTCTTCAGCTGAAGGTGGACCCAAGTGACCCAATTGGAGGAACTTTCCGCGGTTGGTAAGCAACTTCGTCCACCATTGGCCCACCATATGATCAAATACACATTTTTTGCCACATAATTTTCTTTTGGACAAATTACACAAATCACATACTTTTAAGACAAAATTATAATTAAAAGTTTATAATTACAAAAATTTCTCAAACAGATACAATATTATAAGCGCTGATACATTAATCCGATGCGCGAGATACATTAATCGTTCAGTAAGGTACATTACATTTTATACATGATACACTAATCTGATGTACATTTTATACATGATACACTAATCTGATGTGCGAAATACACTAATCGGATGCGCGAGATACACTAATCTAATGCGCGAAAATGAGGAATTTTGGAGATTTGTAAAACTTATAGGGGATAATGGTAATAAGTAAACTAAAATGTGGGATTTCTGTAATTTTTCCATTTTCTTTTGATAAAATACATAAAAAATTCCTCAACTTTACGGGTAATTCTTCATCCCTTAACTTTATTCAAGTGAATCAATACATCCTCAAAAGCATATGAACCACACTTAAGGGTCGTTTAGTAGGGAGTTTAAGAGAAATAGTTCATATATTATGTATGATATTTTTAGTACTGTGTTAGATGGAATTTTGAGCATATGTATAACTTATTAATAGATTAGTTATACACCCTATATGGTATTATAGGAGGTATATTAATACCTTCTATTTGGTGGTAGTAGTAATACATAAAATTTAATATCATGGGATTAATCTATATTTGTACTAGAAATTTTTTAAATAAATTAGCTTACAAATTTTATTATTTAGAAAGAGTTGTTTATTGCTAAATAAATTCAAAACAAATCAATACAATATTTGAAATGGGAGTTGTTTAACATTTACTAATTAAAAAGACAAATATATGACCACATGACGTTTGTGATCTTAAATGAATATATTATTTGTTGATATATATGTGATTTTTTAATTATTTGTATATTGAACAATTTATAAAATTGCACACATATCAAAACTACAACTTGCAATATTTATGTGTAAGCGTAGATGGTTTATTTGATTTTACTATTGTTTACCACATTTTTGGTTTAAAAGTATATGGTCTATATTTTTTTTTAAAATGAAAATTGATGTTTTTTTAGTAATCAATTTATTGAGATGACAATTATTTACCCTCTATTAACACCTCGAATTTCGAAAAGGGAAAAGGTTGGATAAATTGTAGCTACTTGTTCAGATCTAGAGGACTAGTCTACGGGTCGTACAAAATTTTTATTCGTCGTAAACCTGTCTCGTAGAAATGGGAGAATATTTTTTGAAAAATGATGTTCTAGTATCTCATACTATGGTTGACCCGGACGATCTGTCGAATGATCTATGGGTCGTAGATAGGTTCCGTAGAAGCAATCTTGACTTAGTAAAAATTTGGGGTTAAGGTTGAGTTCTACCAGTAAGGTCAACGAACTGTAGGAAGCAATCCAAAGTATACCTTAGTAGTAACATGGCTTATAAAATCCTGAAAGGCCCTACACAAGCTAGCATACATCATACAAAATAATGGAAATAAAGATTTCAAATGAAACAGTCTTATATCATAAAAGAGTTTGACAAAGAGGAAGTCTAACATAAGTCTCAACTATCCATCTACTCACTCAAAGGAAGCAGTTGGAACGTAACCCATACACTACGTACAAATGTTTGAAAACTAGAATGATATAAAGTTATAAAAGTGTCTTGGCCCGGCCCTCGGATCATGAGGACTCACCAATCTTCAAATGTCAAATGGATCAACTAGCCACGAGTATGAGAGGCAGGAGCATCGAACCCTACATTATGAAACAATGCATGCACAAGTATGCATTAGTACATGTAATGTACTAAGTATGATAGCAATGCGTAAGAGTTATGATATCAATGCGTAAGAGGGACTTTACATGACATGCAATGACCAAGCTAAATCATAAGATCAAAGATTAGAAAACATAAGTCATAATCATACTCAATGCAAGTTTAACATCTTCAAAATACTTTGTGAGATACTTTAAAAGTAACCTTAGTTCATTATTGTGAGAAGCTTACCATTAACCAACATAAATCATGTTAGTTATAACATGGAATCCAGTGTATTGCTCCCACACCAAAAATCCTACATGCCAAGGTAAGGACTGAGTCTAAGCTAAGGTGGATCCACTAGCTAATGTCTATCTGAGACAACATCATATGGTGGCACATAGTTAGGGACAAAGAGATTGCTACTAGAGACCCGACCTCTACAGCGGGAGAGCCTCCATCTCAATGTCCTCTCGGTGCTAAGTAAAATCCCACAGAATAGTCATTAGTCATATTCATATTATGATTCATGGAAAAGCACAATTAAGTTTACTAATCCAAGATAGAAATATCATAGAGTATCTCCTTAAACCACGCGTGATAAAACCTTTCACCATCGATGATCTTTTCATAATAACTTTATAAGACCCATAGACATTAACTTCATACTAAAGTGTCATACTACTAATGATATTTGTTTTAGAAACTTGGTCCATGATCATTGATGGCATATTTGACTACCATACTAATCAAAACATAATATAGAAAAATAATCAAAAGCATTAATGAAAAATCTAGATGGAATTCATGTCATGTGGCCAAGCTTCATAGAAAATATAGATACCTTCATCTATAAGCTTACTTAAGTCATAAACTATGTTTATATAAAACATGCATAATTTCTATAAATCATAAATCATAATTCATAAGCTTCATCATTTGTTCATAGTCAAAAATCATGGAGCATGCATGGGTTTCATATGAATTCAACTTGAAATCGTGTAAATACTTCAATTCTCAAGTAATTGAATTGTAATTGAAGATAACACTTGAAGATTGAATAAAACACTAACTTTGAATTGAGAATCTAAGTTGCAAAATTGGAAGATCTTTGAGGAACCCTATGGAGGAAAGGACTTCATAGGTGAATACTAACATACCTTAGTGATCAAGGCCCAATAGCTATGGTGAATTGAGAATCTTAAAGTGAAACTCTAGCTTCTTCTTCCTTAGCCTTAGAGAGGATTTTGGGGATGATGTTGAAGGGAAATTTAGAAATTAGGTGAATGATTTAAAATGGATAGTTTTAGGACCTAAATCACTTATATAGGTCTTGAAATAAGGGTTAAAACGACATGTTAGGTACCAAACACAGAGGAAAAGAACTAAAATAGTCCTAACTTAAAAGTTGATGGGTGACCTATATGGACCCCTAAACGGACTGTATAGGTCAACATGGTCTGTATACAGAACCGTACAAAGGAGGCCAAAAATTAGGTTTCCCTAAATGGCCAGCCATTTTCCCTAAACGTCTAGTGATACCCTAACGGACTGTTTAGGATTCCGTAAAGGGTTCATGGTCCATTTTGGGTTCGTGAATTTGCCCGTTAACTCACTTTAACCTTTTTCAAAGCCCTATGTGTTACAATATCTCCCTGTTGGAAACATTCGACCTCAAATGAAACTCAAGCTAGCATGAAAATAATAGGAGAGAAACTAGCAACCCAACATGAATGTAATTCATCCAAATGCACATAACCAAGGAGGAACATCGACTCCAAGATAAAACATATTCAAAATATTATTTCATAAGGAATACATGCATATCATACTCAAATGCACATAATCATGAAGAAATCAATCGAGCTAAATCATATCTTTAAAAAATTAGATTTTTCATGAGCATGTATGCATGAGGAAACATGAGAATGACTAAGAATGCAAGAATCCTAAGGAGTGTGTGTAACACCTCAGAAATCAGACTTAATGTTGTTGTTGTTGATCTTAGGTGTATTTATGCGCCTAATAACCAATTTATCTCATATATATAGCTAAGTTTCAGAGCAAATTCCTAGTCGAACTGAAATTTTAGAGTCCATTGATTTTGTTTCCTCCAACCAATATGATTAGATGTTTCAAGGTGAAAAGCAAAGAAAAAGGAGTGAAAAAGGACACTATGCAAAAGGTCAAAGAATAGAAGCTGAAGTTGCTAAGGAGAAGGGCCAAGAAACTGAAAAAAATACACTGCAAGGAAGCAGCTCCGCGAACGGAGCTGAGGCCAGCGTGTGGAAAACAATTTAACTCAATAGTAGAGTGCACGCCAGGAGCGCATCGCGGAGAGGATCCAATTGTGCACAAATTGTTACTAGGGAACAGGTCCGCGTCGCGGACCTGGACTTTAGAATTGGGTCACATGTTTTATTTCAGACTATAAATAATCCAGTTATATTGTTTTATCATTATTCAATTTTTGAAAAATGGGAGAACATCGATTTGGGAAATTTTGTTGACACTATCTAGGGTTTTTCTTCTACTCCTTCATTTTGGTAAACATTTCTATGATATTTGAACATATTATTGGATGATGATTTATTATATGAGTAGCTAAATTCCCTTATTCTAGGGTTGTAGCTACGATTAATGGTGTAATAATATTTGTTTCTAGAATGAGATGGGTTTTTTTATGATTTATGCTCACATTCTTGTTTAACTATTTTAATGACTGATCAACATTAAAATAAACTCATTGTCCGCTCATGAACTCGGTAGACGAATAGAGGGATAGACCAAAGAATGTGAGAAGCGTGTTCATTCTACGGTAAAATTTAGAGTGTTTCGTATATAGGATATGTTTATACTTATATGTCGCGTTTAATTAATATACAAGATGATAGCTTAATACTCCGTCATTAGTTCATGCCTATCCTCGCTCTACGATGTAGTTAGGCTGTTAATGGTGGTAGGCGATTAGAGGTCGGGAGATCATGATCGTAAAATTAACCTTGTGAGTCAATAATAAGGATAACCTGTCGAATGCTAGGATAAGTTATTATTTCCTTGAAATCGGTATATGTTACAACCCTGGAATATTTTTCCAAATTGCGAAATTCCCTTGTTTGAAGTTGTTTAATTGTAGTAATTAATATTTGAGATAGTTCAATTTAGTTGATATAAACAAATTCTTGAAAACGTCTGTTTCATAAGTATATTTAGTTTAGTTACAATAAAGTTAGTGTTTTGAAGTTCTTTGGGTTTTATAATCCGGCTCGAAAGAGTCGTTGTACTGTTTGAGTGACCATGTGTACTTGCGTGTGCTTTTGGACACAACAAGTTTTTGGCGCCGCTGCTAAGGACTGAAAATCGGCAGATATCCAATTTTTGAGTTTATAAATTGTTCGTACAAGTGTTGACAACTTGATCTTGATTTTTCATTTTGCAGGTTGTGTCAGGTTTTCATCACATTGGAAGATGACCAGGACTTGGTAGAGACTCTAGCTGAACCTGAGAGATTTGTTCGTTACCAAAGAAGGCAAAGAAGACTCACATATCATGTTCCTCTTGTCACTAGTGAACCAGAAACTTCAAAAGAAAGGGAGGATCAAGACACACCTGCAATGATGGCAGAAATGAAAGTGAGAGATGTGGCAATCCCACAGACCACCAATGTTACCTCAAGTATTCAGAAACCTGCAACTGGTGGGAGGTTTGAATTGAAACAAAACATGGTGCAACTATTGCACACAAATGGACATTTCATTGGTCTTTCTCATGAGGACCCACGTATGCATAATCAGAATTCCCTCGAGATCAGTGACACGTACACCCCAACCGGAGTGAACTCTGATAATGTGAGGCTCACCTTATTCCCCTTTTCTCTACTAAGAAAAACAAAAAGATGGTTGAACTCTGAGCCCGCAAATTCCATAACATCTTGGGATGATCTTGCCCGGAAGTTCTTGATAAGATTTTTTCCATTCGGGAAAATGATGAGTCCACAAATTGAACTCATTTAGGGCTTTATTTTGATAATAATAGATTCGTCGAATGCTTATTTTGTCTAAGTATCTGATGAAAACTCTTAAGTTTCAGGTATTTGAAGTTTTAGTGAAAGCATGGACACTTAGGCGCAAAAAGGAATAAAAAGACTGAAAAGAATGACGAAGCTGAAGCCCTAGCATCGCCAAGCACACTTGGTGATTCGCCGGAGGGATTTACTCCGCCTTTGTTCCAGTACGCAAAGCCCTGAATGAGAAGGATCAAAAAGGCGATGAAAGGAGCAGTCGCCGAATAGTTTCGCGAAACAGTACCATACCGCCCAATGGTCCAGAATGTAAAGGTGCTGAAGGTAGGCACGAAACGGCGATGAGATTGACGAAGGGCGAGTCGCCGAAGTCATTTGGCGACATTGACTAACTTCGCCGAAAGATCCGCCAACGCTATTTTCTAAAGTCTATAAATACTTAACTTATTATTATTTTTAAAAGTGGAACTTTTATTTTAATTTCCAGAATAGAATAGTACTTTTTAGACATTTTTCTCTCAAGTTTGGAGAGGGTATTTGGGAACTTGAAGAAAGGAGTTCATCTTCCCCAAGTTGGAAGTGAGTCTTCTCTATTCTTCTTCCTTTGCTTAAATTAAGGTTTAGTTTTTTATACCCATTTGATTTTACTATCATTTTAGGTGTACTTTGTTATTTCTTGATGTGTGGCTAAAAACCCCCCATTCTTGGGGTGTGATTTAGCAAATATGTGTTGATATTATTGTTAGGTCTTATTTGCTGATAGGTTAGATGTAGTTTAATGGTGATTTCACCTAGTGTTTGTGGTTTAATCTAAAGGGTTTGTAGTTGCAAATACAAAGCCACTCGTGTGTTTTTGGTTTGCCCGAGAGAGAGGTCACGAAACCAAGACCACTAGACTGATGGTTTAAGGAGTGGGTCGACATGAGGTTCAGCCCGAGAGGGTAAGCCCTAGTCTCATATCCTAACACTCAGCTCGAGAGAGTGAGTGGGGTAAGGCGTAGGTTGGTCTTCATGCGGCAAATGGGTGTCCGAGAGGAACGCATTTGAGACGGGGTAAGTTGCCCGAGAGGGAACTTATTTCCATTTAAAGCTTAGCCTAGTCACTATTATCTTACAAATTTCTTGTCAAAAGCATGTACCCAACTATTTATCTCAACTTGTATTGCGGTCACACCCCAAGAACATTTCCCCATACTTGATTTTCTTGTTAATTTTTGCTGCTTTTACTACTTGTAACAAAACCCCAAAATCGATATTTGACACTTTCGTGTCACCCCCTTTATTTATAATATTTTTGTTCGATAATGTCTTTAGCTACGACTAGTTAGAACTTAATTTTATTTTTCTATCAATTCTCAAAACCACTCCCTTGGGACACGACCCCAATCTTTAGTTGGGTTACTATACTATCTACGATCATAGACACTCATACCGTAGGTTAGTGTCGTTGGTCACAATAAGCATCAGAAAACAGCCAAGCTGAGAAGCGACATATTAAGCACCCGACAGAAAGGAGGAGAAAACTTGTACCAAGCTTGGGACAGGTTTAAGTCCATGCTGTTAAGTTGTCCATATCATCTTCAAGCTAACGAAGTGTTAGTCTATACCTTCATCGAAGGGTTTAAACCAAACACAAAAATTTTACTTGATTTTGTTGCTGGTGGACAAGCTTCGGAGAAGACATATGCTGAGTTGTTTACATTGCTTAATAGGATTTCACAAGGTAATCACGAGTGGAATGGAGGAGGAGCTAAACCAATTGTACAAAAGACTGCGGGAGTGTTGGAAGTGGATGCATTGACATCTCTGACTGCACAGATTTCAGCAATACAGAATATGATGACTACTCACTTCAACAACATGTCACTACGACAACAACAAGCTCAAGTTAATATGGTGCAGCAACCACCAGCTTGGTGTGAAGTATTTGGAGGAGGAGATCACAATGCTGAGGTATTTGGAGCGAACCCAAAATCTGTTCATTTTGTAGGTAATGCTCAGCGAGGAGGAAATCATCCAAACTACGGCAATACTTACAACCCAAACTGGCGGAATCACCGAAACTTTTCATGGGGTGGTAATCAAAACCAACTCCAAGGACATAACTAGTACAGGCCACAAGGTAGTGGACAACATTACAACCAGCAAAGCCATGGAAACCAGCAAGGTCATGGTAATCAACAAGCTGCCAAGCAAGGTGAGATGAGTGTGGAGGACATGCTTAAACAAATCATGGCTGACCAAGCCAAGTTAGCAGCAGATGTCCGAAACAATCAACTAGCGACTAAGAATTTGGAGAAGTAGTTTGCTAGTTCACAGAATTCCCGACCATAAGGGGGTTTGCCTGGCAATACTGATCCAAAACCAAAATAGGTAAATGTTGTGAGTACTCATAGTGGTTGTCCATGGGAGGAGTTAATGCCAAAGACCAAAGCTGTAGGAGAAAAAAGATGGGTCAGCTACATGAATTGGAGGAATTCAGACTCCATGCCTACAAAAATGATAAGCTTTATAAGGGAAGACTAAACGATGGCATGATATGTATATTGTGCCTCGACTCTTGAGCCTGGTCAAAAGGTATTGTTGTTTAACTCTAGATTGAGATTGTTTCCAGGTAAGTTGAAGTCAAAATGGAGCAAACCATTTGAGGTGGTGTGCATGACAAAACACAGAGCTGTGGAGTTATGGAATGAAGGAAAACAATCCACATTCATAGTGAATGGTCAGAGGGTGAAGCATTACTTCGAACAAGATGTGGATCAAGAAGAAGAGATTTTAAAGTTAAGCAATGAATGATGGGGAGCTGAGTCGTGTCGCAAATTTAAATCATAAGCTACTCGACGGCAACCCGTGACTTTGTACTCTATAGGATATTTTCTTTGTATTTTGTTTTGATAGGTTAATTTCGTTTATTTGGAGTCATAAGGTTGTTTATTCATTTTAAAAGTTATAATTTGTATGGAAAATAAATTGAGCGAAAAACAGTAGAGTCTACGACCTGCCCGCATCGCGGACTTGTTAATGCATGGTGAGGGTAGCCCAAGGAGAAAGCTCAAAAGTACAAGGGAAGGCCGTGACAACTCCGCGTCGCGGACCTGGTTCTGGGAATTACGACAAGGGTAAGGGTCTAACTGTGGAGTCCGTGACCTGAGCACATTGCGGACTGATTCCACGAATCACATGACCTCCCACGTGGTGAAAGATGAGAGTGTAAGGGGTGTCCGCGACAGCTCCGTGTCGCAGACCTGGTAAGTTTTTTCTTTTTTTCATTAAAAAGTCAGGTTTTACCCGACTTATATGGTAAAACCCGACCCCCATTCCCTTTTAACCCCTAAAATCAGCATTTTCCCCCATTCTTCCAAGAAATAAGCACGAATTACACACCCTCCCTTCAACCCTAACTCTCTTCCTCAATTAAATTTGTGTCGCAAAGTTGGAAGATCATAATCAAGTTCTTCAATTTACCTTCTTCTAAGCACGACATGCATGTTTTTTTTCTCTCCATATACTTTATGTGAGTTAAATTGTTGAGGTTAGGGATTGCAATCATGTGATATTCGGGTGAAATTCTTGTGGAAGTTGATTGTTCCTTGTTTAAAAATTTGGTCTAGCGTATTGAGGGTGGAATGTGAAAGGGGTTCCATTGCATGTTTGGGTTAAAATTTGGGCTTTGTAAATTCTTGAGTAGAAAAAGTATTATAATTTTTTTTGGGTAAAAGCATCCTTTTCGATTCGAATTCTTGAGTAGAATCGACTTAATAATGGTTGGGTGTCGTTGAATTGAGTGGGTGTGTGAATCGTATGTTGAAAACAACATTGGGAAGTCTGAGTACCGTGTTGATTGTGATATTTGTGCTTCAAAATAAGTGGGGGGTTAATTTTTCATGATTGGGTCACATTACCTGAAATTGTAATTATCTCATTGCAGGATATCATGTCTAGCACACAAAGGTCTGGCAAAGCGGTTGCACTAGCAGCCGTAAGAGAGTAAGGATGGGCACAACCATTCCCCCCAGCACCCGCAGTCCCATGAGGGCAGACATAACGTTACGGGGATAAGGCAGTCACAACTGAGGGCAAAAAGTGGTATAAATCACACACCGAAGCCAAATACTTCTCGAAAGTAATACTTGATGACATCCAATTAGAGAGGCAGTTCTCATGCATTATGCGTTGCTTACAAGAGTTAAACATGGGATTCATCTTTCAAGATCCAACAAAGTGTAATATTAGTGTGGTTCAGGAATTCTATGCAAATTGGAAACCCGATGCTCGTTCTCACTTTGTAACAGTGTGTGGCGTGGAGGTCCCTATGACACCTGCAACTATAAATCAAATATTGGGCACTGCAGATGCCCCTTCTGATGTCTTAACGGGGTTGAATATCAGTCCTCCTTATAAGCAGATTAGACACACTCTGTATGGAGTACAGTCCACTGTGAAGTGGATTAGGCATGGGCACCGTGGCTATCATCAATCCTGTCCCTATGCTCACATGAATCTTGAAGCCCGGGTGTGGCTAAAAATTGTAATGAATTGCTTGATACCAGGGTTACATTTCACTGAAGTGATGAGGGATCGCATGTGCTTGGTGTATGCTCTAATGAAGAACGTCCCTATAAATATAGGAGCGGTGTTGAAATCGGCCATGTGAAAGGCAAGAGTGCATCGAGTCGAAGGTATGCTTTTGGGGGACTAATTACTAATTTGTGCAGGTGAGCTGGAGTTCCAGAGGAAAGTGTGGACTACATGTCACCTTTGTTCACCACACCCCTTGATGTCACAAAGACAAAGGGGTCGGAGAACATGGATGGACCCACCCTCACTACAGCAGAGCGCAACATGAGAGATGATCTAATTACTACATGCATGTTTGTACTTGAAATGCTATGCCACAGAAATAGGTGTCGCCCTTCAACTCAGGAGCAGTTGGACGAAATTGCAATGAGGTACCCCCTGAATAAACATGCTGATGTATTGCTGAGATGCCGACATGGATGAGTGAATTTGATTCTGATGCGGAGAAGGGTGAATTGTTGGCTCTTGAGGGCACCGACGGTGATGCCGACATGGATGAGTGATCAGGGAAGTACATCTGCCCTACTTTGCTTACATTTTGATATTTGTCGCATTGGACAATGCTGCATTTTTAAGTGTGGGGTGGGAGCATTATATCTTTGTAAATATTTTTGTTTTTTCTATTTTGTTTTGGGTTCCTTGGAAGTTGTTTTTGGTTCTTTAGCCAAGGAAAGTCCCATTGAACCGTATAAAAAAAATAGATTTTGTTTCTTAGGATTGTATCAGTGTCATAGTCAAGTCAAGCTACCCTATGATAGATGGATGACGACCGTCTTAAGGGCAGTTTTCGTCATTGGTCTGTAGGGTTGGAATTTTGCTAAGGCTGCACAACTGCATTAAGTTAGATTGAAGGTTGCATATAATGGATGACTTTGTGTTGAAACATTTAGGCTCTTTTATGTGACTCTAAAGGGCGTGTGCTTAAAATGATTTTTTGTCAGTGATTGGGAAGTAGTCTGTAGTGATCAGTTCTGAATTGAATGTGTGCCATGTGTGTAAGATTTGTGTATTCCTTGCTGCTAATTGAGGTCCAGAACTTTCCTGGTGTGTCTGCATAGCGAAAAAAAGGATAAGGAGTTGAGAAAGTGATATAGGCATTTCTTTGATAGCCCTGATTGTGTTTCATGTACCCACCTTGATGTATATCCTTAGTTAACCCTTTCGAGCCTTGAACTTATTCTTTGGTAGCCTAACATGAAGCTAATTTCCGTTCCTTCTATGGCCTATAAACTTGATCCAAAAGATCTTAAGTGCTTTGTGTGAACAATAGTGAAGGAAACGAAAGAATGAGTGGGAAGCCCCAACATAAGTCTAGCTCGTAGTAAAAATAAATATTGATGAATGAATTTAGAATAAAAATGGTGGGAAGAAATGAATGTTGAGTGCCTTACAATAAAGGGCCAAATGGTTTCAAGAAAAGGGGCATAAGAAGAAGGTGATTAAAAAAAGGTCCAAAAATGAAGTTTATCTTGTATTAAAGCGCTTGGGAATGTAGTCACTATTCATATCCAAAAAATAGTTCATACTCGTCCCCTAGACGACATTACAACTCTTAAAAGACTTAATTGATCTTGAACTTCCTTATTCTTAAAAGTAGTGATGCAGTACACTAAGGGCAAGAATATGATTCGTTGGTTGTGGCATGTGAATTCTTTTGAGAGCGTGAGGAAAATTTGCTTCCCACACCCATTTGCGCCTATTGTGTGAATTTTTATGTTTGAGTAAATAAGGGTGTTCAATTGTGGTGAGGGCACATGTTTAACTAGGTCTGGTAACTGATATAACTGTGGATCCAATAGTTCTGCATGAGTTTGCTGCGTTATAAGGATCTATTCTTGAGGCTAGACTGTTTTGCTCGAGTTGTCCTAATGAATACATAATGTTTGTCGTGCTATTGTGAAGCTCTTGTAGTTGTTGTGGCCGAAGCTAGAATGCATGTAGATGGAAGAGCAGTAGAGGCATCAGGAGTTTAAAAGTGCGAAAGTGTTTGAGGACGAACAAAGCGTTAAGTGTGGGGTGGTGATCTTAGGCATATTTATGCGCCTAATAATCAATTTATCCCATATATAGAGCTAAGTTTGAGAGCAAATTCCTAATCGGAACTGAAATTTTAGAGTCCATTGATTGTGTTTCCTTTAATCAATATGATTACATGTTTCAAGGTGAAAAGCAAAGAAAAAGGAGCAAAAAAAGGACACTATGCAAAAGGTCGAAGAATAGAAGCCGAAGTTGCTAAGGAGAAGGGCCAAGAAACTGAAAAAAATACACTGTAAGGGAGCAACTCCGCGTCGCGGAGCTGAAGCTAGCGTGTGATAAATAATTTAACTCAACAGTGGAGTGCGCGCTAGGAGCGCATCACCAAAAGGATCCAATTGTGCACAAATTATTGCGAGGGAACAGGTACGCGACGCAGACCTGGATTTCAGAATTGAGTCACGTATTTTATTTCAGACTATAAATAGTCCAGTTATATTATTTTATCATTAATCAGTTTTTGAAAAATGGGAGAACATCGATTTGGGCGATTTTGCTGACACTATCTAGGGCTTTCCTTCTACTCCTTCATTTTGGTAAACATTTCTATGATCTTTGAACATTATTGGATGATGTTTTATTATATGAGTAGCTAAATTCCGTTATTCTAGGGTTGTAGCTATGATTAATGGTGTAATAATATTTGTTTCTAGCATGAGATGGGTTTTCTTATGATTTATGCTCACATTTTTGTTTAACTATTTTAATGACTGATCAACATTAAAATAAACTCATTGTCCGCTCTTGAACTCGAAAGACGAATAAAGGGATATACCAAAGAATGTGAGAAACGTGTTAATTCTAGGGTAAAACTTAGAGTGTTTTGTATATAGGATAGGTTTATACTTATATGTCGTGTTTGATTAATATACAAGATAATAGATTAATTAATGCTCCGCCATTGGTTAATGCATATCTCCGCTCTACGATGTAGTTAGGCTGTTAATGGTGGTAGGCGATTAGAGGTCGGAATATCATGATCGTAAAATTAACCTTGTGAGTCAATAATGAGGATAACCTGTCGAATGCTAGGATAAGTTATTATTGTTCTTGAAATCGGTATATGTTACAACCCTGGAATATTTTCCCAAATTGCGAAATTCCCTTGTTTGAAGCTGTTTAATTGTAGTAATTAATATTTGAGATAGTTCAGTTTAGTTGATATAAACAAATTTTTGAAAACATCTGTCTCAGAATTAAGTTTAGTTTAGTTACAATAAAGTTAGTGTTTGTTGATTTAAAATCCTTTGGGTTCGATAATCCAGCTCGAAAGAGTCACTGTACTACTTGAGTGACCACGTGCACTTGTGTGTTCTTTTGGACGCAACAGTTGTGAAAGAATTTCTCACATAAAATGTTCATAAGGTTATTTTTAAGAAGGGTTTTTGGATTTTTTCCTAATTATTTCAACTCAATACTATATCCCTTTACCCTCTATTAGAAACCCTATTTAAACGTTTTTACCCCCCAAAATCTCCTAATTCAACTCATTCTTTCAAATTCCTAAAAGAAAAACAAGTTCATCCTCCCAAATATTTCTATCTCTAAAGCTTGAAGAAGAAGACTAGGGTTTCATGTCAAGTCTCCAAATTCACCATCGATTGTAAGCTCTTGGCATCAAGGTATGATAGTATTCACCTATGTAGTCTTTCCTCCCTAAGGTTTTTAAATTCTCTAATTTTGCAAGGTAGAATCTCCAATGGAAGTTAGGATTTTACTTTGTATCATGGGTTCTTTCCAATCATGATTTAATTGATTGATTTTTGTCTTTTTATGCATGAATTGAGATAACTGCATGATTTTGAGTTAAACTCATGTGATCCCATGCATGATCCATGTTTTCTAGAATTGATCATCTGATGAGGCTTTTGAATCATGAAAGATGAGTTTTATGAAGATATGCATGCTCTTATGAAAATGATTTAAGATTTGCTTTGAGAGTGAAGCATTAACGTTGTTGTTGTGAAAGAATTTCTCACATAAAGTGTTCATATGGTTGAAAGTTTTTCTCACCTAAGATGAATAAAGACTTAATGAGCTATTCTAATGAAACTTAGCTTGGATTGACTACTTGATGTGCCCTTTCATGGATAAAGAGGCAAGCGACGATTAATCACCCATGACCTCTAGTGATAAGACAAGTGTCGATTACCCATGTCCCATGAATGATAAGAAAAGTTAAGACTAATGAAGATTCCGTGAGATTTATGCTTAGCACCGAGTGGACAAGTGGTGATTATCCATGTCCCACAAACTACGTGTCACCATAGGTTTGTCTAGATAGACATTAGTTAGTGGATCCACGTAAGCTAGAAGTTCATGGTTCTCACCTTGGCAAGTGAGAACACTTTTTTTTCGGTGTGGGGTAGACATTGAATTCCATGTTATAGCTCACATGGTCTCTATGTAGGTTAAAGGTAAATCTCCCACAATAATGAACTTAAGTTACTTCAAGAAATATCTTACGAATGTTTAAAGATGTTGAGCTTGCATTGACCATGTTTTATGATATATGTATTATAGCCCCTTCATCTTTTGATTTAGCTTGGTTATTGCATGTAATGTCATGAAAGGTCCAGTATGATTTCTTATCTTTTATGCATTGCTATCATACTTGATACATTTCATGTACTAACACATACTCTTGCCTACATTCTTTCATTAATGTAGGGTCCGACGCTCCTGATTCACATTTCCGTGGCTAGGAATCACTTTAGTAGATTGAAGATTGGTGAGTCCTCATGTTTCGAGGACCGAACCTTTATTTCATATTGTCTTTACTTTCCGTATTGTATGTGATGTACGGGTTACATCCCAATCACTCTTGATGTACTAGATGACTTTGAAACTATGTTAGACTTCTGCTACATTTTATTAACTCTTATGTTTTGAAATTGTCTTTTAAAATCTCTTGATTTTCTATTATCTTGGATGATGTATGCTAAGTGGCTTGGGCAGGTTCTCTCGGGATCCTAAACGCCATGTTACATCTGAGGTATACTTTGAGTTGTGACACAAACATATCCATTTACAATCATTAAAGGTATTGCAAGGTTTATTGGATGGATCAAAATCACAAAAAGTTGTATACTGCGAATTCCAAACATCGGACTTCGTTGTTAATTAAAGTAAATGTAAATTGTTATAATGAAACTAGATTATAGACTTTCAGTTGACTGTAATTTCTTTACAATAGTTACCAAACTCTTTTTTTTAAATGCAAGAGGAATGACTATAGGACTTTTGCCCCTTGGTTACACCGATGTATCGTACTCTCTCGACCAGGTCATCATAAGAAAATATGGAAAAATCTTTCCAAAGTGAGAGAAGGAGGGAAGGAACTGGTTTGCCTCGTCATTGACTTGGATCACATCATCCTGAACTTTTGATCCTATGTTGTCCAGCTTTCTTGGTGAAGGGCAGTTGAACTCATACTTGCCATTCAGAGGAATCGCTCCTCGGCAGTACTAGTCAGAACTAAACTCCTAACCTTTGAAATTGAGCTTCTCTGGTCCTGGGATAGAATATTTTTGCTTCTCACTTCGGTCAATTAGCAATAATTTTTCTGAAAAATAAATTAAATTTTATAAAAATTCTACACAACAGTACTTTAATAAAAAAACTTCATCTCCATTTGCCATTGGAAATTACTGGTAAAGCAGTGAATTGCTTCTATATGCAATGACAGTGTCAACTGATTAGAGATTCATGTTTTAATTCGTGAGCTTCCTGCTGATAACATATTGTAAAACTAGATTAAAATAAAACAAGAAATATAGAAGATGAGATAAATAGAGCTAGGGAGACAAGAAATATGAACCCTGACGCATCTATTTATAGTGTAACATAGAGACATACAAGATGTTAGTCATAAACATGACATTAATCATGAATATAATGGAGGATGTTATGAAAGTGTAAGGTTATAAGAATAATGGTCATAAAGGTGGAGATTATCTTCATAATGGAGGGAAGTAATGGAGATAATTGGTGAGAGCAACTTCTTGGTGTAGTGGACATCCACACTATAATATTTTATACTCCCTCCATTTAAAAAAGAATGATCTAGCTTGATTTGGAATGGAGTTAAAGAAAAAAAAGAAAACTTTTTAATCTTGTGATTTTAAATTAAAGTTATGTCAAATGTACCAAAATGTCCTTTAATCTTGTGGTCGTTAAAAGTTAAAGTGTTATCAAAAAAGGAAATGGATCATTTTTTTTAAAACATACTAAAAATAAAATTGGGTCATTCTTTTTTAAACGGAGAAAATAATAAATAGCACAATACACAAGTGGAATGTGCACTTTAATGAAGAAAAAGATTGTTCAAGATAAACATTAGCATATATACAGCTCAAACATTAACCCATACAACAATTGAATAGACAAAAGATATTAAAAAATTATAACTAGATAAAATATTTATTGTTTAATGTGAATATATGAGTTAGGGGTCAACGGAAACTGAATCGAAAATCGCATCAAACCGTAAATCAAGTCAAATTGAGAAAAAAAATCTGATTTGTGATTTGGTTTGACTTGATTTGATATTGAAGAAAAAAATCTGATTAATTAATTTGGTTTGGTTTTAACTTTAAAAATCAACTCGAGACCAATCCAACCTGACATCATATATACAATTTTTAAAAATTATTATACATAAAAGTATTTACTTAGATATAATTTATAAATATATCTTATAAATTTTCATATTTTTTATCTTTTAACATATTATTTTAAGTTTGACTTAGAATTTTGAATAGTCCAATAAAAATTATATTCTATAGAGATATTAGTAATTCTAACAAAGATCAACTCAAAATCAAATCAATATTATTGCTAACAAGAAAAATCAAGTCATATACGAAGAATGACAATATTTATTTGCAATATTTATTTTATATGATTTCATTATTAGTTTGTTGAATATTTTAGTGACATCACACATATCATATTTTGTGTTATTTTCTTAAGAAACACCCTAGATATTTATATTTTGGTAAGAGTAAAGAAATATTTAAAACATAAGTTAATTATATATTTGTATGAATACTTTATGGGAAAAACTCTGAAAACACAAGAAACCTGAAAATTTTGAAAAAATTCCGAGGTTGAAAAATCCAAATTTATTAATTTGGTTTAGTTTATAGATTTAAAATTATCAGTGATTTAATTTAATATTACAAAAAAAAAACCCGATTTACGTACACCCCTAAATTATGAGTACTGCATCGTTTTGACGAGAGACATTTGATGTTGATCATTTAAAGAAGTTTGACCATACAATAATTTTTAACGTCATTTATCTTTATTCTTACTCCTATAGTTATTTACTTAACACTTTTATTTTAATAACATTGAAAATTATATAAATTCATATAATATAAATTTGAAATGCATGTGCAATGCACACCTTGAGAAACTAAAATTTAAAAATGGGTAAAATATAAATGACATAGTCCAAATATTGGGTGCCTCGTGAAAATATTATTGTAATATGTTAATCGAATAATGTTGCAATGCCCAATTATTTTTCCTTTTTCCTATTTTCTAGAATTGTTCTTTCAACACATTGAATTACCTTTTCATAACCACATAAATTCGAGATTGATGGGTAGTTAGTTAATGAGGAAATTTTTTTACCTAATAGAATTTTAATCCACTTCAAAGCAGAGTAGATCTCATGAAAATTGCATTTGGAAATATTCAAAATGACAAATGGAATTGTGTACAAATTTCCCAAAGATGTGTTTGATGTATCTAATTTTGAAGCTCCCAATAAAATATTTATTGCGATTCAAATCCATTTCTAAATCATTGTACAATCTCATGCAATCATCGACATTCATCAATCTTCATCTCAATCATACCACTACTACGAATGATGAAATAATTCTCTTCAAACGCTCCTTTAAAGAAGAACACAACTAATTTAGAAGTATCATGTCGTTCCTTTCTAGTTATCATGATAACGATGATTTTTACCAAGTTTCACCAGATCTAGATGTTCACATTTTGTTAAAGATCGAGATAAGATCAGTTAGATATAATTACTAGTTACTAGTGATAATCTTAGATATAGAGTCCATGTTAAAGTATAACTCTATCTCTAGATAGTTGTCTTGTATTAGGAGTATTACTCTCTATGCTATGCATGACTTGTAAGTGTATAAATACATTATGATGTACTCTGTATTTCTTTATCAGCTAATACAAAAGCATTACGCTATATATTAGCCTCAGATTTCTCATGGTATCAGAGCTTTAAGCTCTTCTTCCGCTATAATTCTTGACTACTAAAACTCTGTTTTAGAAGCTAAATGGCATCAGCCTCCAACACACTCTCAACCTCCTCACTTCACCATCTCATTGCTTCAGTCTCAATTAAACTCAAGCCCTCAAATTACCTGATATGGAGGACTCAAATGTTGCAGCTTATCCAAGTCATGAGACTAACATATCTCATTCGGGATGAACCAAAAACAATTATCACTGAAGAAGACACTTCTAGCAGTGACAAAAACAGTGGCAAAACCAGTGATAAAGGCAGTGAAAATGATGATAGGGAGGAGAAGGACATGTTGCTGAGAAGTTGGATCTCTCGTACACTATTAGAGGAAACCATGTACCTCATTGTAGGCTGCAATACTGCAAAAGAGATGTGGGAAACCTTGGCAGAAACATACCTTCAAGCTACCAAGGACAAAGAATTCCAATTGAAGCAACAACTTCAAACTATCAGGCTTGAAAACAAGTCTACAGATGAATTCTTGAAAGAATTCAAGGGCATATGTGATGGTTTAGCAGCCATACACAAGCCAGTAGATGAGGATAGCAAGGTGATAAATTTTGCCAGAGGACTAGGTCCTAAGTTTAAAACCTTCAGGACTGTCATGCTTGGCAAATCACCTTGTCCAACTTTGAACCAACTGATCAATGCATTGAGAGGCTTTGATATCAGAGAGGATGATCGAGAAGAATCACAACATGTTAACCATAACACAGCCTTCACTGCTCAACAGGTAAATCAAAACAGGTCCAACAACTATAGGGGTAGAGGAAAATCCTATTCAAAGAGAGGAAATATGAACTACAACTCAAGAGGCAGGGGTTTTAGACCATCTGGGCAAAGCACACATCAAGCTGCTCAAGGACAAGGCACTGAAAATCCCTCCAGGGAGAAGGAAGAAGTTGTTGCTTGTCAAATTTGTGGTAGGAACAACCACATCGCACTCAAATGCTTCTACAGGTGGGATTTCTCATACCAAGCATCAGAGGACTTGCCCCGAGCCTTAGCATCTGTTAATCTGAATGATCTTAGCATTGGAGATAATGCAGTCTATGTGGACTCAGGAGCAAGTACTCACTTGACAAATTCTTCAGGTAAGCTATCTAATCTAAAACCTTATAAAGGTACCGATAAGATTGTAGTGGGAAATGGAAGTGAACTTAATATCACTCACATAGGCAGTGAAAGTGTATCTGGTTTAAAACTAAATAAGGTCCTTGTTGTTCCTGAACTTAAGAAGAAACTCTTGTCAGTATGTAAGCTAACTAAGGATAATTATTGTACAATTAAGTTTGACTAATCAACTTTTGATGTAAAGGACAAGGTAATAGGGAAGCAGCTGACCAAGGGATCTAGAATGGGAGGTATCTATGCCTTGAAAGACAACAATCTGCTAGCATTGGCAACAACACAGACAGGAAGGAGTAGTTTAAGTTCTAGATTTAGTTCTAGTGATGTTTGGCATGCCAGACTTGGGCACCCAAACTCTAAATTTTTAGAACTTTTAGACAAAAATAAGTGTATCAATATCACTTGTTGGAATAAAAATCCTACTGTTTGTGTTAGTTGTCAAATGGGAAAAGGTTGTAAATTGCCTTTTAATTTGAGAAATAAAACTGAGAAAGAACCATTGTTGAAAATACATTGTGATTTGTGGGGTCCTGCACCAGTTGAGTCTTCACAACACATGAAATTCTATGCATTGTTTTTGGATGATCATAGTAGATACACTTGGCTATATCCATCGAGAAGGAAATCAGATTTCTTTGAAGTGTTTATTAAGTTCCAAAAAATGTTTGAAAAACAGTTTACTAAAAGCATTAAGGTATTCCAATGTGATGGAGGTGGTGAGTTCTCTAGCTCAAAGTTCATTAACCACTTGGAAAATTGTGGTATTGTTAGGCATATATCCTGTCCAAATACACCTGAGCAGAATGGCATTGCTGAAAGGTAACATAGGCATATAGTAGAGACTGGTTTAACATTGTTGTTTCACGCTAAACTGTCATTATTTATGTGGACGGAAGCCTTCCTTACAGTTGTGTTTCTTATAAACAGGTTACCATCTTCAGTACTTAAGGACACACCTTTCCATAAACTCCATGGAACACATCCTGATTACAATAGCTTAAAGGTGTTTAGGTGCAGGTGTTTTCCCTACATCAAAGGAAGAAACAAGTTTTCCCCAAAGACATATCCATGTGTCTTCATTGGATATAGTATCCTTCACAAAGGATACAGATGTTATTATCCATCCACAAGAAGGGTCTTTATATCAAGACATGTTGTGTTTGATGAACTAACTCTTCCTTATGTGCAGGGAAACAACAATGAAAGTGATTTTGCAGGTTCAATTCATCTCGCCACATTCTCTGAATTTTTCTCTGAATCAAAGACCACAATTGATGACGTGCCAAGCCAGGACTCTGACTCATCTGAGCATCTTCCTGCTAATATATTGCTAGATGAACTAGCACCTGAAGAACCTCAACAATATACCGAGGAATTGTCACCATCTACATCTCTCGCATCACTTGAGAACTCATCTAATGATTCTCCTAATGAGGCACAAGATGTTGCAATGATGCAGACACAACTATATGAGGATGAGCAGCAGCCCCAAGAATTTAGCATTGCAGATCGAAAGGGACTTCAATTTGAGGATGATCTATCTAAACTCTTTACTGATCAAGTCCAACCTCAATTATAGGCTCCATCTCAACCATCGACATCAGAACATGTCATGATAACCAGGTCAAAAGCTAAAAACTTATCTCACAGTTCATTAGCTGCAACTAGGAAAAGCACTGCACTTAGTGAACCTATGTCCCTCAAAGAAGCACTTAGCATTCCACACTGGGTAGCAGCTATGAAGGAGGAGTTGCAAGCACTGCATGAAAATGAGACCTGGATTCTGGTTCCCAGAACTACTAAGATGAATGTAGTAGGATCCAAATGGGTGTTTAAGACCAAAATGAAGTCAGATGGTTCAATTGAGAGACATAAGGCGAGATTAGTTGCAAAGGGCTACTCACAGCTTGAAGGAGTAGATTTTGAAGAAACCTTCAGCCCTGTTGTGAAAGCAACTACTATAAGAGTTGTTCTATCTCTTGCAGTCACATAACATTGGTTTATTAGACAATTTGATGTTAAAAATGCATTCCTCCATGGATATCTTGCAGAAGAAGTGTACATGAGTCAACCACCAGGATTTGTTGATCCAAGCTATCCGAGCCATGTCTGCCAGTTGAAAAAGGCACTGTATGGTCTTAAACAGGCTCCTAAAGCCTAGTTTGAAAGGTTCAGCTTGTATATGCTCCACATTGGCTTCAAGTGCAGCAGAGCTAACTCATCTCTGTTCACTCTTCATAGTCCAGCAGGAACAATACTACTGTTGTTATATGTAGATGACATAATTGTGACACGCAACAACTCAAAGCAAATGGATGAAGTTGTGAAGAAATTGAGCATTGAATTTTCCATGAAGGACCTTGGACAACTAAGTTTCTTCCTAGGTGTTGAAGTTACCTATTTTCCAGATGGAATTCACTTGTCTCAAAGAAAATATGCTACTGATTTGCTCAAGAAAGTGGACATGGAAGATGCAAAAGAAGTGCCTACTCCCTTAGTATAGAAGCATGACTTACAGGAAGCTATTGGAACTCCAGTTGATTCCTCAGTATATAGGAGCATTGTAGGAAGCTTACAATACTTGACACTAACCAGACCAGATATAACTCATGCTGTGAACCTTGCAAGTCAGTTCATGCAGAATCCAAATTCTGTGCACCTCCAAGCTGTAAAGAGAATACTCAGATATGTAAAGGGAACTATTACTCATGGTTTGTGTATTACTTCTTAGTCCTCACTCAGGTTGTATGGTTTCTCGAATGCTGACTGGGCAGGATGTGCAACAACAAGAAGATCCACCACTGGTTACATCATATATCTTGGTGCAAATTGTGTGTCATGGTCCTCTCGAAAACAGAACACAGTTGCAAGGTCAAGTGCAGAAGCTGAGTATAGAGCCTTAGCTACTACAGCTGCTGAGCTCACATGGCTGACTTACATTCTGCAAGATATTGGAATATACATCAAGTCTGCTCCTACACTGTTTTGTGACAATACGAGTGCACTGTACATGACCACAAATCCAGTATTACATGCTAGAACCAAACATGTAGAATTGGATTATCATTTTGTTAGAGAAAAAGTAGCTCAAGGGCAGTTAATCACTCAATTTGTTCGATCAAGAGATCAACTAGCGGACATTCACACGAAGGCACTGGCAAATGACCAATTCCTATTTTTCAGAGACAAGCTAAGAGTAGTAAACTCACCTCCAATTAGCTTGAGGGGACGTGTTAAAGATCGAGATAAGATCAGTTAGATATAATTATTAGTTACTAATGATAATCTTAGATATAGAGTCCATGTTAAAGTATAACTCTATCTCTAGATAGTTGTCTTGTATTAGGAGTATTACTCTCTATGCTCTGCACGACTTGTAAGTGTATAAATACACTATGATGTACTCTGTATTTCTTTATCAGCTAATACAAAAGCATTACGCTATATATTAGCCTCAGATTTCTCACATTTGACTTCCACTACTTCATGTATTTTTCATAGATTCATAGGTCCTTGTCGTGGTTTAATAGATACAGTATTATTTAATCCAGCTGCTAGAAATTATAGGCTACTCCAACCTAGTCCTTATGATAGTCCACTAGGTTTCCATCGTTCTATGAATGGCGTTGCATTTGGTTTTGACTCGATTTCAAATGATTACAAGATTATTAGACTAGCTGAAGTTCGCGGAGAACCTCCTTTCTATTGTTATACTATGATACAATGGAGAGTTAAGATTTATGAATTGAGCATTGATTCATGGAGAGATGTAGATCATCGCGATCTACCATTGCCTTATGTGCATTGGTATGCTTGTGCTGAGTTGTTTTACAAAGGCGCTTCACATTGGTTTGGAAACGGTAAAACAATTGAGATTCTTGCTTTTGACATAAGTACAAAGACTTTTCGCAATATTAAAATGCCTCATACTTGTCATTCCAAAGACAGAAAGTGTTATGCATTCGTAGTATTAAATGAGTGTCTAACATTGATTTGTTACCCATATCCGGGGTGTAAAATTGATCCAGCAATAAATATCATGGAAATTTGGGTAATGAAGGAGTATGGTATGATTGAATCTTGGATTAATAAATACATTATTCCACCACTCGTGATCAAATCACCGTTGGCAGTTTGGAAGGATCATATATTGTTTCTTCAAAGCATAAGTGGACATTTGATTTCTTGTGATCTTAATTCTCATGAAGTGAAGGAATTAAATTTAGATGGTTGTCCTGAAAGTTTGAGAGTAACAATTTTCAAGGAAGGCTTGACTTTAATTCCAAAAGAAATCCAACATAATACACAACTTCAATAATTTAAAGAGAAGATTACTCTCTAACTTCAACACCACATGTATTCATTTAATTTGGAAATACTTTTACACTCTTCTTTATTATTTTGGTGCTAAGTAGCTTGATTTATAAACTAGTTCAGTTATTACTAATGCTAATTGTGTCAACAAATATATTTCCTTGTGTTTAAAATTTTGTAAAAGCTTAAATAGAATTTTCTTTTCATGCACGATAGTTCATAGTTAGTTTAGTTTAAATTCTTATGTTCCGTAGGCAAATAACTTAAGCTTTTACGGTTTCTAAAATTCATACCTTTCGAATTTGAAAAGAATAAATATAATTTGCTCCTAAATCCAAAAATAAAATCAAATAAATCCTCATGTGATCACTCAACTTATCGAAATTACATAATAAAATCTACGTTTATAAAGTTACTAACGTTCGCATATTTATCTTACAAATTAACTATCTCTAAAGCCCCTTACAAGGGACTAAAAATGTTCAAAACAAGACACTTGAATTAATATACTTTTTCATTTTGTTTAACGAAAATTGATCTAAGAAAGGCCTATGATATGGTGAGTTGGGAATTAGTGAAAGAGGCACTAATGGGGTATGGGTTTCCAACTAGGTTCATTGATCATTTGATTATGACGTGTGTAACTTCTCCTATGTTCACAGTCAAAATTAATGGAGAAGGGTATGGTTTTTTCGCTGGAAAAAGGGGACTTGGACAAGGCGATCCCATATCCCCACTACTTTTTGTGCTTGTGATAAGTCCACAAATTGAACTCATTTAGGGCTTTATTTTGATAAGAATAGTGTCCTCAAATGCTTATTTTGTCTCAATATCTGATGAAAACTCTTAAGTTTCAGGTATTTGAAGTTTTAGTGGAAGCATGGACACTTAGGCACAAAAAGGAACAAAAAGGCTGAAAAGAACGAAGAAGTTAAAGTCTGAGCATCGCCAAGCACACTTGGTGATTCGCTGAAGGGACGCACTCCGCCTTTTGTTCCAGTACACGAAGCCCTAAAAGAGCAGGATAAAAAAGGCAATGATAGGAGCAGTCGGCGTTTCGCTGAATAGATCCGCGAAGCAATACTATGTCGCC
Organism: Solanum verrucosum; assembly: GCF_900185275.1. Taxonomy (NCBI): domain Eukaryota; kingdom Viridiplantae; phylum Streptophyta; class Magnoliopsida; order Solanales; family Solanaceae; genus Solanum; species Solanum verrucosum. The sequence continues at coordinate 1,239,250 of NW_026019925.1, forward strand.
CAATGACACAGAGCACGACGATGCTGAAGGCTAGTGCAAGACGGCGACGAACTACACCAAAGGGTGAATCACCGAGTTAATCGGCGATTCCAAATGATCCGCCAACACTATTTTCTGAAGTCTATAAATACTAAAATTTTTATTAATTTTAGAGAGTCGAACATTATTATAATTTTTTACAATAGAATAGTACTTTCTGGTATTTTTCTCTCAAGTTTGGAGAGGGTTTTGCGAACTTGAAGAAAGGAGTTCATCTTCCCCAAGTTGGAAGTGGGTCTTCCCTATTCTTCCTCCTTTGCTTAAATCAAGGTTTAATTTCTTATACCCACTTGATTTTACTATCATTTTAGGTGTATTTTGTTATTTCTTGATGTGTGACTAAAAACCCCATTCTTGGGGTGTGATTTAGCAAATATGTGTTGATATTATTGTTGGGTCTTGCTTGCTAATAGGATAGATGTAGTTTAATGGTGATTTCACCTAGTGGTTATGGTTTAATCTAAAGGGTTTGTAGTTGCAAATACAAAGACACCCATGTGTTTTCGGCTTGCCCGAGAGGGAGGTCGCGAAACCAAGACCATTAGACTGATGGCCTAAGGAGTGGGTTGACATGAGGTTCAGCCCGAGAGGGTGAGCCCTAGTCCTATATCCTAACACTCAGCTTGAGAGAGTGAGTGGGGTAAGGCGTAGGCTAGTTTTCATGCGGCAAATAGCTGTCCGAGAGGAACACATTTGAAACGGGGTAAGTTGCCCGAGAGGGAACTTATTTCCATTTAAAGCTTAGCCTAGTCACTATTATCTTACAAATTTCTTGTCAAAAACATGTACCCAACTATTTATCTCAACTTGTAGTACGGTCACACCCCAAGAACTCTTCCCCATACTTGATTTTCTTGTTATTTTTGTTGTTTTACTACTTGTGACAAAACACCTAATTGATATTTGACACTTTCGTGTCACCCCCTTTAATTTACCATGTTTTTACTCGTTAATGTCTTAGCTATGACTGATTAGAACTAAATTTTATTTTTCTAGTAATTCTCAAAACCACTCCCTTGGGACACGACCCCAACCCTTGGTTGAGTTACTATATTATCGACGATCGTAGATACTCGTACCGTAGGTTAGTGTCGTTGGTCACAATAAGCATCAAAATGGCACCGCTGCCGGGGAGTGGTGTTATTTGACAATTCTTAGATTAGTAGAATTTTTGTTCTTCTTAGTTGTAGTGTCACTAACTTTACTTTTTGTCTTGTTTTTCGTTGAGTTGTCCATTTAGGTGAGCATGGCTAAGCAGAGTAGTGGCAAAATGAGCCAAGGAGTCCAAAAGGACCTCACACTGACTGCACTGGCATCTCAGCTAAACGATTTGGCCACCAAAATCTCAGAGGTGGAAGTTCAATGCAACAACAAGGGGAGGTATATACCCCCTCATGAGCGGAGAAAGTCTAGATATGGGGGGAAATCGTGTCGAGGACACACTTCAAATCATTCTCCAAAAGATCACCGATCAGGATCGGGTGTTGGAAGAAATGAAGGAGAATATTAAAGTGCTGAATCAAATGATTGGATCCCACTCTAGATCAATCTAGCTAATCAGGTCACTCCTGAGTTTTGCAGTGCCTCATCTCCACCCAAATGACATATTGGGGGCACCTAGTGACACTAGGGCCAACCCCAATAACGGAGAATGAGACAGGACTTACGTCGTGCCACGACTAACTAAGGCTCTTCTTGGGAGGTAACCCAAGGTGATGTTGCTTTAAGATATTCTGTTTGAATAATGGTGTGCTGATTTTGTAGGTTAAATCGAGGAAGGTGTTGAAAAGTGCAAGTTGGCGAGCCAAGGAACCGGTTGGTGAATCGCCGAACCTATCGGCGATTCCGATTTAATCCACTGTTGTGGCCCCAAAATAAGGGATGTCCTGTAAAACTTGGCGAGATGATTATGCGTTCGGTGCATCGCTGAGTTGATCCGCGACAAGACTAACGTCGCCAAATGGCCGTGAACTGAACGGTTGTATAAAAGCCAAAGGTCAAATCTTTGAATCTCTCACTTTCCCTTGTTTCAAACTCCTCAAAATCACACCAAAGTTACATTTTCTTAGATTTTTACCTTTCCATTAGTAGTTTAGTAGGTAATTAGTGCGTAGGATTGGATTCCTTTGCCGCCTAGCCTTACAAAAACAAATTTATCAACATCAAAGGTTAGTCTCTAAAACCCCGAACTTATTTTTGATAATTTTGTACTCTTTTGCAAGTCTATTATCATGATGACATGTGATGGGCCTCTCTGATAGAAATAGGTTGGTATGCTATGTGTAATTCGAAATTAGCGGCCTGAAATATTTTAATAGTCGAATGCCTTGTTGTTTGTGTTGTAATTTGATTGAGATTGTAATGGGTGTTACTTGATTGTCGTTATATTGGTTGGGTAAAATCTAAATAGCCCACATTTGCGCTAAATAACGAAAATTGCTCAATGAGGGAATGGGTGACGACATTCTTAAGGGTGATCGTAGTTAAATGGCCAAAATTTGGCAGTACTAAAAGAAGTTTGAGTATTCCGGGATGATGGGAAGTATGGGTCGTGAGTGAATCGCGTGTATGCATGCTTTGATTTCGTTTCCAGGGCTTGTAAGGTCAATCCTAAGAAGTAGGTAGAAAATAGGCACGTCGAATCATTCGGCGAGCTAGGTTGTGCTCGCCAAACGATTCGGCGGTTCGCATATTGGTCTTAGATTGCCCTTTATTCATGTCCATAGTGCTGAGAGATCTCTAACTTTCGGTGGACAAGTCTGTGGTCGCCGAAGGTAGTCGGCGACTCGCTAATAGGACTTTAGATTGCCCTTTGCATGCCCCCTTTACCCTCTTTCATTGTATCTTTTGGCGGACAATTTCGTTATCGCCGAAAGTAGTCGGCGTCTCGCCACTTAGACTTTTTCATCGCTCACTTGCCTAAATTTCAAGCAAATCCCTTCGGCGAATTCGACCTAGCTCGCCAAAGATATTTGGCAATTCGCCGACTGATCAGCGAACCTTCTGCTTCAGATTTTCTGTATTTTAGTGTGATTGTTATTCTGACTAATCACAAACCTTTGCAGATATGGTACGCACAAACTTAAATGCGCCACCCCAGAAGAAGGCAAAGGGCATTACAATCAATGAAGGAGGATTATGTCCCTTACAGAAAAGAAAGCAAGATCTCCCACCGAGAGATAAAGGCAAACGAAAGAAGCATATCGCAAGAAAAGGGTCAGCTATTGAGCCAGATTCTGAGTCGGAAGATGAACAGCCCTTGATTCACTGACAGAATAGGCTCAAAGATAGACCTCAATCAACACCTACCAGAGTTTCATCAGTTGCAACTCCGCTGACCACTAAATCAGTGCCAGCCCCGGCACCACCTCCAGTAGTCCCTGCACTCCACGTAGCTCCACCTCTACCCAAATTTCTAAGCAGATTGAAAGGCGATGGTTTACAAACCATTCTAGAAGAAAAGTTACTATATGTGGAGGGTTTGGAAGGTAAGCATGCTGAGGTGCTTGACACACTCAAGTATCATGAGTTCGAGTAGTTCACTGGGCCACGGGGCCCCTACATTCTTTCCTGGGTCTGGGAATTCTATTTAGCCTATGGGGAGTTGGTCCCGAAAAATAAGAAAAAGGCTAATGAGTTTCGACCGGTGAAGTCGGTTATGGTTAGAGGCAAGGAGGTAGAGTATCATAACGAGCATATTAATGCTATATTAGGGCGACCGCTGCACTCAGCACTGCCATACCAGGGTTTGCCTATCATTCCGTCCATGGACGATTTGAAGGGTTGGTTAGCTTCGATGATTTCTGATATCACCCCGAGGTGGTTGGATGCGGGAGCTCCTATTGAGAAGAGGGATATAAAAATCACTTCCCGGTACTGGTTTGGCTTCATCAGCAACAATATCATGCCATCCCAGAACGAGTCCATTCTGCATCATCCTAAGGCAGCTTGCCTTGGTTCTATCATGGCCAGGAGGCAGATCGACTTGGGACTGCTGGTTTCACATGAGATGGATGTGAGAGCCAAACTGACACTGACATCCCTGCCATTTCTTGTTCTGATTACTGAGTTATGCCGGCATGTTGGAGTACCCCGAGATCCTGTTGGTCACTCTATCTTCCTCCACTGATATCTGGCGTATAGAGGCAGAATTTACACGAGAGTAGGATGACAGGAGAAGAGCAGCCTCAACAGATACTTCTCTAGAGGCACCCTATTTCGAACCGGCCGAAACAGTTCACAACATAATATGGCTGACACTCTGATTTTTTGGAAAAAATTGCTTTTGTTTTAGAGTCGCCACCTAAATTTTAAGGAAAATATTAGGAAAACCATTTTTTATTTATGTAAATGTAAACTTTGTTTTGATTTGCGAAACCAGTGAGATTTTGAGTAAGGGTTTTGGTTACTCGAGGGGAAGGTGTTAAGCACCCCTCAGAGCCTATCCGAAGATAGTCCTTAAACTCGATTTAGGAAAATATGATTAGGAAAACTTGTTTATTTATTTTATTTTAATGATTAAACGATGAGTTATTAGTTAGTTTAAGAAAAGGATACAATACAAGGTACGACATATATGTCTTACAAAATATATTTAATAGTAGTATTTTTATCATATTGTAAAAATAAATAAATGTACTTAACAGTACGATTTATATGTAAAAATATATATAGTTGTATCATAAAATTATCCTAAAAAAAAAGTAGATGTTGCATTTGTGAGAATCTGTCGTCTTACATAAGACTTGAAATAAAAATAAGATAATAGTTGGGTGTGAATACGTAGTAATATGTGATGTGTAATTTGAATAAAAATATACAAATTGGAATTTTCTAAAATAAAATAGAATAAATGATACTAAATGTCAAAATATCATATAAAGGCTTGTGATCTTAAATATATTTATTATGAAGTGTAATATGTAAGTTGTTCAAGACATATGAATGTTTATCATTTTTTTTTACATGTAGGGATAAGTTGACGATAAATTGTATTTAGTAAAATAACATGTATGTTTAAGTGTAGAGATTTATAAATATTAGCAAAAGAGATAGTAGATAATAATAAGTCATGTAGAAAAAATATAGAGTATATACCTTTATATGTACGACATATATATGTGTACCTTGTATTTGAACCTGTTTGCATATCTAAAATTTGAAATAGTATGTTAAAAAGATTAAAATGTTATTAGCAATGTTTGATTCAAAAAAAAAAAGTGAGTACAGTCAATACATTTTATAAAGGGGTGATGTAAAGAGTATAAAAAATAGGTCTAACTATTGAAACTTATTCTATAGTGACATTTGTTTTGTTAAATATATAAGCCTACTTATTTTCTTAAAAAAAAATGTATATCTAAAGATAAGTATCTTAGCCTTAAGTAAATTTCTAAATGTAATTATTCTAGCCTTTAAACTAGTTTCAAAATATTTGGACGTCCTAAGTGATGAGCAGGCCTAAATGAATATTATTTTAACCTTTATGTATCTCTAAATTCATTTGGAAGTCCCAACTCATGAATTTTATTTTTTCCTACTTAGATACCTAAATGAAAATTATTTCACCCTTTTAAAATTTCAAAGAGGGTCTTAGACAATAAGTTTTCCTATTCCTTAAGTGACTAAGTCGATATACACTTCTTTTCCCCAATTTTGAAACACTAGTATTATTTTAACCTTTGAAACTTTGTTTGGAAAATTCTTAAACTATAAGCCTCTTATTTCAACTTAAAAGGCCTAAAAGAATGTTATAAGTAAAAATGCTAACCCATTTTTAAGAAAATGTCTTTTGTATCATTTGTTCTAAAGGTGCCTCAACTAAATTCATAAACAAATACTATCAGTTCACGTTAAATAAGCTTCAAAATAAAAGACAAACAATATATTCAAAACTTGTAAGTAAAGGTTAGTCAATGTGTCCAAACAATATAATTAAGACTCGAAAAGAGGAAGGCTAAGAAATATTGAATTCCTAATTCGAGAGACTCCAAGCATCGCGATGATCCTAATTTGTTGTTAGCCTAAGATATTAGGCCAAAACGAGTTCCAAAGTAGAAACTCCAGCTCTCCGATTGTACATGAGACATATGAAAGAAAAGGGGTAAAGATTAGCAACTTAATCAATAGTACAGTAATGCAAACATGCAAACAGACATGAACAAAAGTTAATAAATACAGTGACATCAATTCTTATAAGTCCAACAATTTAAGAACCTAAAGATGAGCTAATCTGCCAACAAAATCATGTAAATATCAATTCTCTTATGAGTGTTAACATTTGACTTTAGGAGGTACTTGCAACATCATATTACCAATAAAAAAAAAATCTTCTCTTGAGAATCTGTACATTTTCTAGCTAAATTTGAAACAGTACTTTGAGAACTCTGAAAACGAGATTAGGGTCAATAGAGTATTAAGATATTCTCAAGAAAATATTCAGCTAATCACTCCTATCTAAATAATAATAGTTAGATATAGAAAACTAGTTTCGGCTTAAAAACCCATTCTTTAAAAAAAATAACACAAATACTTTAGACTCCATGAACATTTTCACACATTCAACATTAGTTCAAATTATTTGATAGAACTAGGATCAAACAGAGTAGTATTTTCATTTAGTCGCATAGTAAAAATACTTTAAACCATGTATAGTCAATTTTAGTCAATACATGAACATGAAAAGATTTTTTTTTTTTTGATAACAAGAAACAATAATTTTTGGACAGAAAACCAAGATAATTCTAACACAAAAAAAAAAGAAAAAAAAAACTGAAATAAGCTATAAATGGCAATCACAACTTCAACTAATCGAGTTCACAGTCAATCCTCCTAATCTAAGAACCTCACTTAACCTGTTGCAAATTGATTTCTAACTAAAATACATCAAGACATATTTCAGTGCATATTTAAATCAGAGAATAACAACAAAAAAATGGTCCATACTACAATAACCAATCCTTGAAAACGAACCAAATGAACGAGATTACTGACCTTGTGTAGAGCAACAAACTAGAACTTCAAAGCCAAGAGATTTAAACTTACAACGTACTCAAACTCTAATTCAAAAAGAAAAATAGAAGGACCAGAAAAAGAAGAGAATTTTTTAACTCTAAAAAAACTTGAAGTGTGTTGCAATATTTGCTCTTTTGGATAGTTCTTTGAATTTCCTGCTGAATGTTGGATTGTTCTTGGATCCGTCCCCCTTTTTATAGGCGAAATCTAACTTCAAAGTCGGATTTGAAATCCAAAAATTGTTGGGGACGGAGGACTGCAACTAAAATCAAATCGACATCAACCCTTTCAGATTTTTGGGGCCATTGGGATTAGGCATAGGCGACGTAGGGTGTCTCTTTTCATCAAAAAAGGGTGATGGAGGAGACATAAAGCAAGAGACCGCCGGATATTGTTGTTTTCCGGCGGTTCATGGCCAAAATTGACGGGACGAAGGAGTGATGGGGCATAGGGAAGGGAAGCGCCTGGGGAAGGAGGAGAAGTTGTGAGGCGATGGGGGATTGGACGATGTTGGAGACCGCCGGATATTGTTGTTTTCCGGCGGTTCATGGCCGTTTTTTGCAGAGGGATGTGAGATGAGCGCGAAAGGGGCCTGGGGAAGAAGCAACGTCTTGGAGAAGGAAAAAGTCTGAAACGGCGTCCTATTTTTTGGAATGATGAAAAGCTTGGTATTTAATTTGGGTCGTCCGATCATTTGATCGGATGGTTGGTAAAAATAAAGAATTTAAAAATAAATAATAATTATATATATATATATATATATGCCGTTAGATTAGATTGTAAGGCTGAGATTGAATCTAAAGAAGCACAATCCATGTGCTCGCCTACGTGGCATACACAGATTGGCCGGTTTAATAAGACTTGGATTGCCAAATTTGCTCAAATTAAATTCATTTAAATTATAACTACTTTCTTTATTAAATAGCCATAAGTGATAATTATTTTGCAAGATTAGCTTATTTGATAAAATTAATCACTCTTTAAATTAAATTAATATAAATTAGTAAATCATTAATTAACTAAGCTTTCCAATTTTAATAAATGCACGAAAAATATCTATTGCGACAAAAGGAATTATATTTGAACAAAATATAGATTTGATTCTTACGAACGATACTTATTTAAAAAATGAGAAAGTAAGTGGTAATATAATATATTTAATTTTGTAAGAAATAACATTTATGAAATAAATTTATCAAGTAAAATAAATAATTAAAAATCCTTTTTGTATTCCTATAAAAATTCATAACATATATATTTTTTATTATTATTATTATTAGATGTGGAGAGCCAAAATTGGGTGTCAACAATATCACCCCGAGGTGGTTGGATGAGGGAGCTCCTATTGAGAAGAGGGATATAAAAATCGCCTCCCGGTATTGGTTTGGCTTCATCAGCAACAATATCATGCCATCCCAGAACGAGTCCATTTTGCATCATCCTAAGGCGGCTTGCCTTGGTTCTATCATGGCTAGGAGGCAGATCGACTTGGGACTGCTGGTTTCACATGAGATGGATGTGAGAGCCAAACAGACACTGACATCCCTGCCATTTCCTATTTTGATTACTGAGTTATGCCGGCATGTTGGAGTACCCCAAGATCCTGCTGGCGATATAAAGGTCACTCCATCTTCCTCCACTGATATCCGGCGTATAGAGGCAAAATTTACACGAGAGTAGGATGACAGGAGAAGAGCAGCCTCAGCAGATACTTCTCCAGAGGTCAATGTTGACTCATTATCAGTAGAGACACCTTCGTTCACCCCGGTCTCTGAGCCCTCAGGTATACCAACTCCCTCTTCTTTGTCCTCACAGGTTCCAGGTGTTTCGTCATCCTCTCAGCCTGCTAGGATCACTCAGGCCGTGATCCTGAAGATGGGGCAGTTGGCCTATTCAGCTGATGTGAGAGCTACCCGACTGGAGAGGTCTGTTCCAGGGATGATCGACAGGGCCATACTAGCAGAACTTACCCCACTGCAGACTTCTGTCGATGCCCTAACAGTGAGAGTCACTGCTTGCAAGAGCAGACAGGGGGAAGCCTCTGAGGTGGCGACTTTAAAAGCTGAGATTGCGAGTTTGAGAAAGAATGTAGACTACCTTAAGTCTACTGACTTCACTTCACTAAAAGAGAGGGCAGATGATGAGGATGCTCCTGGGACCACCGGAGATGTGCCGGGGGACGGCGCAGCACATGCAGAGTCGGATGTTGAGACCAATGATAAGTTGATATCAGTGTATGCTGAGGAGACACGGGAGAGTAGAGATGAGGGAATATTTAGAGACTTGCCAGATCTTATAGAGACGATTGTGCAGCCGAAGATCCAGACATTACCGACGGAGACATCCACAGCAGCTCCTAGCGGATTGGCACTGCTATTCAGTCTGAGGCTACTCCAGGCACTGATGCCCATATACAGACTGTTCCATCAGCCACTGAGACCCCGATAGAGAGAGACTACATAGACAGGACCTTTCCTCACCCCTCTCTTTATTATATTTTCCAATTTTGATACTTTTATTTGCATTTGAGGACAAATACTATTTTAATTGTGGTGGGGTGAGGCCCACACTTTTGTGTGATGTTTATGACTTGTGTTTTGTGTATATTTGGGTTGTTCTGTTTTAAAATTGTTGTTATACTGTTTTCTGTGGATGTTGGGCTTGTGGCTCCGTTTATTTTTAATTGCAAAATGATTTTGACCCTTCCAAAAAATTATTATTATTTTTCAAAAAATTTCGCCACCGCTTGTGTTGAAAGTGGCTGTTCTTTTACAAGAATGTAAGTCTCGATTTCGATCAATACGAATGACTTAAATAGTGCATGCAATTGAACGAACATGAATGTACGACAACGATGAGGCCAAATGAAGTTGCATAGATAATATGTAAACTCTTTGCATCTTGTTGTGATTAGCCATTTATCAAATCAATTCTCTTGTAATGACCGTTGCACACTAGCGAAAGTGTGTGGTCTTGTTTGACTTAAGTGTCGATGCCTTGTGTGTTTGACTTAAGTGTCGATGCCTTGTGTGATTAGCTTACTTTGAACCATGCATGAATAAACCCAGAATTTGCCCCGTTAGTCTGATTGATTTAGAAAGGTGTGTTCTTGAAATGATCTTAGGCAACTTTAAAGAGTGTGAGCCAGATTTGACATATACCTCTTTTGTGGCCTACCCGTGAGTGTGTGAAACTCTTTTGAACACCCTTTGAGCCTGACCTCTCTTTGGAAGAACCTTGATGAACCCTAGACCTTACTTGACCCACTACCAATAATTCTCTTGATTTGTGGTTTAGCGAATAGCCAACTTAGGCCAAAATCGTAAGTTGGGGGTGTGGTGAAAAGGAAAAGAAGAAGTCAAGAAGTGCAAGAAAAGTCCCCTTTAACCCATGGTGTTGCAGAACAACGGAAATCCTTCAATCTAAGAAAAAAAAATGTGGAATAAAATACAAAAGAAATCGGGTTTCCAAGCAATCCATTGAGGTGAATAAAAAGATGACTTAGAAGCACTAGAAAAAAAATTAATAAGGGAAAAGAAGGGAATGCTTTGAGAATACCACATCTCATGAGGAAAAAGTCACTGAGCCCAAATGACCATACCTTTGCACTCAACCCCATTACAAGCCTTAGAAAGACCTTTTTTATCTTGACTGAGCTGAACCGAAAATCGATTGGAAAATAAGGGTAAACCTATGGGTGAAAACATGCATTGTGTTCCTCTTTTTGAGTGTGAGCATTGCATTTGATTCCTGATCTTAAATTGATTAACCTATATGTGTGAATATGGAGTCATTCTTTGTGTGAGGGCATTTAGATACTTTTTGTTGAGCTTGAACTTGCACAAGTAGCAAGTATTACGAGCATGAGAATCTTTGGTAGTAGTGTGTCACAGCTTGAATCTTTGAGTACACAGTTGATTTTTGCATAAATAATTTGAGTCTTGTTATGTATGTTCATGATTTATTCTTGTGTAGCACTATTTGAGACACCTTGTTGAACGACTGAACTTAAGTTTGCTTGAGGACAAGTAAAAGTTTAAATTGGGCGTGTTGATGAGTCCACAAATTGAACTCATTTAGGGCTTTATTTTGATAAGAATAGTGTCCTCAAAAGCTTATTTTGTCTCAATATCTGATGAAAACTCTTAAGTTTCAGGTATTTAAAGTTTTAGTGGAAGCATGGTCACTTAGGTGCAAAAAGGAACAAAAAGGCTGAAAAGAACAAAGAAGTTGAAGCTTGAGCATCGCCAAGCACACTTGGCGATTCGCCGAAGGGACGCACTCCGCCTTTTATTCCAGTACACGAAGCCCTAAAAGAGCAGGATAAAAAAGGCGATGAAAGGAGCAGTTGGCATTCCGCCAATTAGATCCGCGAAGCAGTACTATGTCGCCTAATGACACAGAGCACGACGATGCTGAAGGCTAGTGAAAAACGACGACGAACTACACCAAAGGGTGAATCGCCGAGTTAATCGGCGATTCCGACTAACCTCGCCGAATGATCCGCCAGCACTATTTTCTAAAGTCTATAAATTCTAAAATTTTTATTAATTTTAGAGAGTCGAACATTATTATAATTTTTTACAATAGAATAGTACTTTCTGGCATTTTTCTCTCAAGTTTGGAGAGGGTTTTGAGAACTTGAAGAAAGGAGTTCATCTTCCCCAAGTTAGAAGTGGGTCTTCCCTATTCTTCTTCCTTTGCTTAAATCAAGGTTTAATTTCTTATACCCACTTAATTTTACTATCATTTTAGGTGTATTTTGTTATTTCTTTATGTGTGGCTAAAACCCCCCATTCTTGGGGTGTGATTTAGCAAATATGTGTTGATATTATTGTTGGGTCTTGCTTGCTGATAGGCTAGATGTAGTTTAATGGTGATTTCACCTAGTGGTTGTGGTTTAATCTAAAGGGTTTGTAGTTGCAAATACAAAGCCACCCATGTATTTTCGGCTTACCCGAGATGGAGGTTGCGAAACCAAGACCACTAGACTGATGGCATAAGGAGTGGGTCGACATGAGGTTCAGCCCGAGAAGGTGAGCCCTAGTCCCATATCCTAACACTCAGCTCGAGAGAGTGAGTGGGGTAAGGCGTAGGCTGATCTTCATGCGGCAAATGGGTGTCCGAGAGGAACGCATTTGAAATGGGGTAAGTTGCCCGAGAGGGAACTTATTTCCATTTAAAGCTTAGCCTAGTCACTATTATCTTACAAATTTCCTATCAAAAGCATGTACCCAACCATTTATCTCAATTTGTATTGTGGTCACACCCCAAGAACTCTTCCCCATACTTGATTTTCTTGTTATTTTTATTGTTTTTACTACTTGTGACAAAACCCCAAATTGATATTTGACACTTTTGTGTCACCCCCTTTAATCTACCATGTTTTTACTCGTTAATGTTTTTAGCTACGACTGATTAGAACTAAATTTTATTTTTCTATTAATTTTCAAAACCACTCCCTTGGGACACGACCCCAACCCTTGGTTGGGTTACTATATTATCGACGTTCGTAGACACTCGTACCGTAGGTTAGTGTCGTTGGTCACGATAAGCATCAGCTTGTCATGGAGTATCTGTCAAGAACATTGAAGTGTATGGGAGAATTGTCCGACTTCCAATATCACCCTATGTGCAAGAAGCTCAAACTCACACACTTGATCTTTGCGGATGATCTTATGATCTTTTGTAAAGGCAACACTAATTCTATTTCTAGAGTAATGGAGACACTAACACATTTTAGTTATGTCACAAGCTTGCAAGCTAACATGGATATGTCCAATTTGTTCCTGGCAGGAGTAGACGATCGGACCAAAGATCAACTTGTGAGGAAGACAGGGTTCGTCTTAGGTGCCCTTTCTATAATACATCTAGGCTTACCTTTGTCTTCTAAGGGTTGGAGTAAGATGGAGTGTCAACAATTGATAGACAAGATAACATCTAAGATCACTAATGCTTATTCGAAGTAATTGTCCTATGCAAGGTAGACTTCAAATAATTAATGTTGTCCTTTTCTAAATACATAGCTTTTGGAGTTCCGTATTCATATTGCCTTAGAGTGTATTACAGAATGTGGATAAAAAAAATGTAGAGATTATTTGTGGGGAAGTACTGGAGAAGCAAGAAAAGTGTCATTAGTTTCATGGGAACAAGTGTGCATTCCTAAGATGTTTGGTGGCTTAAACATCAAAGGTAGTAAGCTATGGAATATGGCCTTTGTTGGTAGACTGCTCTGACAACTCGTTGTGAAGGAAGATGTGTTTGGTTCAAGTGGGTACATGGAGTATATATGAAAAACAATGATAACATATGGTCATATGGATACATACTCCACCATTGGACTCAAGTTGGTACTGGAAGAAGGTTAATGCCTTGAAAGCAGAGATGCAGATTTGGTATTCATCTGGTGCTTACATGCTCACTCCCGAGGGAAAATACTCACTCACACAGAGTTATTTTGGCTGTGGTAGAGCTACACAATCAACATGGACAAGTATGCACGGTAAGGGAACATATTCAAATACTACCAACATATCAGTAAACAACAAAAAAGAACAAGAAAGTACTCACTCATTTCATAGAGGTTGGATATCTTAAATCTTAGACGCCAATGAAAACATAACAAAAAAGGAGCTTAGAGGAAATTGAAGATGACGAAGAAGGAATAGTTGAGTACTAGAAATTACTCATCGATCAAGAGGGAGACTCAAATGAAGAAGCACCATATCGTCATCAGAACTCATGCATTAGAGTCACAACAAAACCCTTTGGTTTCCAATTTTGACTTAGGTCGGAGCCGATCAAATGCTATGTTTTCTCTCTTCAGATGCATCTAGATGTTAATTTTTATTTTGTTATGCTTACTTTTTTTTAGTTTATCGCTATTGGGCCGGTCAATTTTGAGCAAGACTTTTGTCTTTAATTTTGTGTTGGGTAATTTTAAAGGGAAAAAAGATAAATATACCTCGAACTATCGTAAATGGTATGTGTATACCTTTCGTTATACTTTCAGGATAACAGTGTCCTTGTCGTCTTAATTATGAAGTATATATACCATTTACCCTAACGGTGGTACACATATCTCAATCTTAACAGCCGACCTGAAATTTATTAAATTTTTACCCAAAAATTAAAATCCACCCGATTAAGCAAAAAACCGACCCAAATACTAACTAACTCACTTCCAAATTCCTTCACTTTGCTCTCTTCCTCAGCTATCTCAAAGGCTCCTCCTCTAACCTCTAAATCACTTGGATGTCAAAAATCCAAAGTGCTACTAATGTTGCTCACGTTCTGGATTATATACTCAACACTATTGGTTTGCAGATCGATCCAGTTCACAAGTATGTAAAGAGCAATTAAATCATTGTCACATAACTTTCCTTTAACGCAAAAATTTTCCATTTCAAAGCGGCGGTGATTTGCAGTGAAAGCGAGAGCAAAATTGGGGCAAATGATGGTGAGATCTATGAGGAGGCATCATTAGATTCATAGTCGGATCACAATTGATCGTCGACGAAATTATAGTAAAATCTCCTTTATAATTTGGGTGGTATTTTGTTCTTCACCTAGGCCTCTCTTTAAACTCGTCATCAACTATTCCTCCAGCTCTACTCAAGCTAACAACGTCATATCATGCCTAATCAATTTCACCTTGATTACCCACGCACCACCACCGTCAAAGTCAATATCTCCGACCAAGATCAAGTCAAATCCCTCTTTGACACTATATAATTGGATTTTCAATTGCTGGTCAACATCCTCGTCAATACTGCCGACATACACGATGGAAAATACCCATCAATCTTAACACAAACTTTAAGGATTTTGACAAAACTTTCGTTGCTTGGGGATTTCGTATGCTGCAAAGAAAGAGCTAAGAGAATCAAATGCGGTGAAGGGGAGAAGAATTATATGCTTGTCGTCTATGGTGGTAGGGTTGACGCCTGAGTTAAAGGCACACACGACGTCAGAGTTGGCCCTTTGCAATGGTGAAAATACGTGAAGAACCGAAAGAGATGTTTACGAAATTTGTTTAAGATAAATGGGCCATGGATGGGTTAGATGGGTGTGTTTTTAAATTTATGGACAAAATTTAAAATAAATTTAGGCAAATCGATTAGATGAAGTCGCGTGTCCCTTTGTTAACCTTAATGGTATACACAGCCTAAAAAATTAACAGTAAGTGTATGAATAACCTAAAGTATAACGAAGGATATTGACAAATCATTTATGATAGTTAGGGTATATTTGCCCTTTTTCCCAATTTTAAATGCTTTTCAGTTTTCTTCATGCAATATAAAAAGGCTCGTGGCTAATTTTTTTTTTTATATATATACTAGGTAATAAATTCGCGCTTCGCGCGGGGATACATAATTTTTCTAAGCTTTTGAACAACCTTTCAAATAATAGATTGTTATAAGAAAAAAAAATTAGTAGGTTTTAAGAATATTTCAAAAGAAATTAAATGATTTGACATTATCACATATCTCAAGAATTGTAAATATATAATAAATGATTAAAAATATCTTGAAATCTATTCTTTTTTTTTCTTTTACATAATTTATCATAATATATGTTTGATGATATAATCGTCTTGTTAAAACTGAGTGATGTTTTTTTGTAGCGATTAAACATCACTTTTTCTATTTTTTTTGTACATGAAAAATATAGAATCTGATAATTTTATGGTCAGAATAACTCCTTGTGAAAGTAAAATTATGTGAAAGTTTTCGATAATTAATATTAGTTATAAATAAGTTAAGACCATTAAAAATGTACACCACAACAACATAATTTTTTTTAGAGACAACCTACTTGTCTGAGGTCAAACGTTCACCACTTTTCTTATTGTTACTTTGTTAATCTAACAAAATTTATAGAAAGAGAAAAATAAATTTTAAATGATAGCAAAATAATATTGTTGACCATTTTAGGAATTCATTCTTCATTAAACTGCTGCTCTGAATGCCCTTCTAAATGCTTCATCAATGCAACATTACGACTTTTTCAGAAATATGTATGTATAATTTTTTCATTATGAAAGTACAAGGATATCAAAATGTTGGATTCTAAATTCATGTCAAGAAAATATTCTCGAACATTAAAAAATTAAAAATGAATATAACCTAGATAACTCAAACACTAAGCAATGACTTGGGACATAAAGAACAACAAATCTATGTTAATAGACATATCTTTATAGCTTAGGATATTACTTTTATTTAGAGCAGATTTTATTTTATATTCTTCAAATTAAGCTTGCCGAAAATAGTCATAATTCACACCAAAAATATTTAGAAGAGCCGAATGAGAAGGAAAAAAAGAAAAAACATTAAAAGGACGAAAGTTTTGTCCAAGTAAGATCATATACATACCAAACGAAAAATAATCAATACAATTTTAAGGAGACCACAAAATAACGAGAAAAACATACATTAAATGGAGTAAACTATGAGATATCCAATGATGATAACAAATCATTCTAACCAGAAAAGTTCCTATGTTTTGAAATAACATACATAAAAAAATTGACTAACACTACAATCAACTTTCAATCCTTAAAGTACTCATAATATCCAATGATAAAATTTAGTAAAAATAGATAACAACAACGTAAAAACAAAAAAATATGGGCATGCAAAATTATAAGCTCTTAGAGGATTTTCTAAAGAACACAAAATCTCATCCTTGTATGTGAAGAAATGACGTTGTTGATGAAGAAATTAGAGGTTTGTAAGGGCTTTTTTTATTGTACCTTCAACAGTTCCAGTAGAGAAAACTTGTTTGAATACTCAATTAACGTTTTTATTTAATTTATACTAACAAATACTTATAACAATAATTTTACAAAAACATAAACAACGAAGTTCAAAGCATGTACTCAAAAATAACAATTAATAATATAAGTTGAACGTTTGGTCCATTGAATTAAATGAGGGATAAAAGGGTAAATGACTAAAACCTAATTTAAACAATTTTGGTGGGAACCAAAATTGGAGGGAAGCCACCAGCGAGCTGTACCAAAAGGGGGGAAATAAAACATTTTCCCCCGTATTCCTCTTCTTATTCGTCTTCTGCTTTGTTCTTGCTCTCTTCTTTCTTGCTTGCTTGCCTTTCTTCCCGTTCTCTTCATCATCTTCTTCTTTCTTTCGTACATTGTTGGTCTTGGCTGCTAGTTCTTGAGCTTTTTTCTTCTTTTTTTCATCTTCTTGAATCAGATTTAGCTAATCTAATCAGTGGACCAGATTTCGTTCTGTATCAATTAGAATTACTTCATAAGTGATTGGGTTCACACACCATTGTTTTGGTAAGTAAAATTAACAGTTCTTTGAAATCATTCATCATCATCTAGGTAGCCACAATTTTTTCAATAATTTGCATTCGCGTTTCCAACAGATAACTATATATGTTGCAATAGAAAGGTTATTTCAATCACAACAAAATAGTCATATGTTGCAACATATGACTTACACATTTTTGTCACAATATGTGATTTATGTTTCGCAACAGAATAGTTATATGTAGCAACATATGACTTACATTTCGCAACAGGATAGCCATATGTTCCTACATATAACTTACACATGTTGCCACATGTGATTTATTTGTCACAACATATCTGTTATATATAGCAACATATGACTTACATGTCGCCACATAATAGTCATATGTTGCAACATATGACTTACACATTTCGTCACAACATGTGAGTTATGTTTCACAACATAATAGTTATATGTAGCAACATATGACTTACATTTCACAACATAATAACCATATGTTATGACATATAACTTACACATGTTACCACATGTGATTTATTTGTCACAATATATCAGTTATATGTAGCAATATATGACTTGCATGTTGCCACATAATAGTTATATGTTGCAATATATGACTTACACATTTCTTCATTAGTATTAAATATTTTTTTAATTAATTTCTTCAGGTAAAATAAATTGAGGGATTATTTGTAGGAATTGATTGTCGTGGTGAATGGGTCAAGAGGAAAAATTGATATATTTGGCGTTGAAAGGATGGTAAGAAATGGGGAGGGTCGGTAGGGATGACTGCCGAAAGAAATATTTTGTATGATGATTTTGTGAATTTAGTCATGCAAAAATATGGATACAATTGTCAACTGAAAGATCTTGTCATGAGTTACATTCCCCATTTTTTTTCATAATGAGAAGGTCTTACCTTTTAAAATAACTGATCAACCTAGTTTGCTTGTTTATTTGGGAGGAGCAGAGAGAGACCGCCCATATTAAGAGTCAACGTGGATGAAAATCCTATTGAGGAGGATCATAATCTAGAAGAAGACCAACAAGATATGTTAAATGATGAATTTGATGTTGTGGACATGAATAATCACGATGCTGAAATTGGAAAAGATGAAGTGTCGGACTTTGAGAGCAACAATCCTCCTACATATATTGTTGGCAACCACATTCCATGTTCTTCTCAATCATCACGTGTGAATAATGTTCGAGATGATGAAACCAGTTTTTATAAGGGAATGACATTCAAGAACAAGGAAGAACTGGCAAATTCATTGAAAATTGCTTGCTTGAAAAAAAATTTTAGACTGAAAAAGGTGATCAATTCTCGTAATGTGTTTTCTTTTAAATGTTCATATCTGGAGTGCAATTGGTGGCTGAGGGCTGTGAAATTTACAAGTAGTGACAAATTTGTCATTAGAATCTATGAAAAGTACCATACGTGTGGTTCAGAGCATCTTACAAGCCATAATTCCCATGACACGACAAAAGTCATAGGTAAGTACTTTGAAAATAGGTTTCCCAATGGTAAAGGCCCATCCATAAGAGACATGTCAAATCAACTCCGCACAGAATTGGGTTGTAAGTTAAGCTATTGGAAGATTTATAAGGGCATGGAGCATGTTAAGTCTAATGTTAGGGGAACATATGAGCACAAATATGCAGTGCTTAATGTGTACCGTTATATGCTTGAAGTTGCAAATCCAGGAAGCAAGACGGCATTGTCACTCGATGAAAATGGGAGGTTCAAGTACTTCTTTGTATCATATGCCGCTTGGATAACTAGTTTTCAAGAAATGAGAAAAGTAATACCCGTTGATGGGACATTCCTGAGGAGCAAGAAGGAGTTTTGCTATCTGCGGTGGCACAAGATGCTGAGAATCATATATTTCTAGTGGCTTTCTATGTTGTGGACAAGGAATGCGATGCCTCATATGAATATTTTTTTCAAAATATGAGAAACTTTATAGATGATACTGATGAGTTATGTATTATTTCTGATAGGCATCCAAGTATTCGAAAGTTGGTTTCGACTATCTACCCTGCATCTCATTATGGTTATTGCATCAGACACCTTGGGGGAAATATTTGAAATAACTTTCACAATTCAAAGGTAGTGACCCATTTTTATAAAGCAGCAAAGGCGTACGATAGATGTGAGTTCAATGACCATTTCAATCAAATAAGAGATTTGGTACCAAAGGCGTCTGAAACTCTTGAACGTATTGGATTCCACACATGGAGCAGGGCATTTTGCCTGAGAAATAGGTACATTATTGTCTATATCATCTCGTTTGAGTTTATTGTAATTTTATGTGTTTTGATTGATTTCTATTTTTTGTTGTATAGATATAACATTATGACGTCAAACATCGCGGAGTCGGTGAATTCTATGTTTGATGTTGAAAGAGAATTTTCCATTGTCGCTCTATTTGATGAAATAAACATGAGATTTGCACTTTTATTTCACCAGAGGCGTATGGAGCTGGTGAACTCTGCAAATAGATTTGTTCCTTCAATTGAAAAAGACATATCAAAGTATGTCAACGCGGGCAACAAGTTATTGGTTCATCAAATCGCTAACTACAAGTTCAGTGTCACTGGTCATGGTGATGTTGCTACGGTGAATCTACAAAGAAGAACTTTTACTTGTAGAATTTTTTACTTGGAAAAAATACCTTGTCCACATGCCATGGCAGCGCTTCGTGCCCAATATGCTGTCGATTTTGAAAATCAAATTTACGAGTACTCCTCTCCATATCATAGAGAAAAATACCTCCTCCATATGTTGATCCAAGCAAACCTGGAAGAAGGAGATATAAGAGACAGCGTGGAGTTGGTGAATCATTTCCAACAAGAAAAAATAAGTGTTCCGTATGTAGGGACTTTGGCCACAAAAGAACTACATGCCCAAATCGAAATGCTCCATAAGTTTTGTTGAATTTTAATGAATGTTCTTTTTTATTTGAGGATGATGTTCCATGTCTTCTTATCTTAATTTGAATCAACTTATGTTATGTTATTTATATAAAATGCGTGATTTATTTAATTATGTGTTGCTACTTATAACAGAATATTGCATATGTTCCAACATATGTCAATTATGTGTTACATGTACTACAGAATAGCGCATCTGTTCCAACATATATTCATTATGTGTTACATCTTACAACATAATATTGCATATGCTCCAACATGTGTCAATTATGTGTTACAAGTACCACATAAAACACATCTGTTCCAACATATTTCTAATAAATAATTATGTGTAAGGTGTGTGAACCATCAGTCAATCATTATTGTCATTGGAACAACTTTCAAGAAAAAAATTAATTACAACTCTTCATATTTTACTCTTTTTTAAAAATATAAGTACTTTTATTTGAAAAGTCAAAAGTTGTGTCTCTTCTCTTCTCTTCTCTTCTCTTCATCTTCAGAAGTTGCAACTTTTCACACATTTACTGGCATTATATAAGAACACAACAACAGAAGGTCCTTTCAGTTAATTTTCTCCAAGATGGAAAGGAAGAAGAAAATGACTAGGAGTAAAAAAAAACTACATTGAATCCCTTCCGAGGAAACTACTAATTGACATCGTTGAAAGGATTGCTTCCTACTCCCTCAAAGATTTAATGAGGGTTAAATTAAGGTATGTATGTATTAATCAATTTTCACTCTTTAGTTTGATTTCCTAACCATTTGATTTGATTTCTCAGTTCCAGGGTCCTCAATCAAGTCGCTAATGAACCTTCTGTATATCAAAAGGTAACATTGGTCAACTTTCCTTATCGTAGATGGTCGATAGTTCAAGAAGCCATTTCTTTCCTGGAAATGTGCAAAGCATCGGGTAATTTAGAAGCCTTGTACAGAAAAGGCGTGGTAATTTTTTTATGTTTTTCGTATGTATTCACATTTTTATCAATGTATTTTGCCTTTTAGATATGTTATTTCTTCTGTAGTTTGATTTTTTCAATTGTAACGATCCAACTGCATTGGGAATGATTAATCAAGCAGCAGACGGTGGCCACATTGATGCATCCTATGTGCTTGCCATAATTTCAATCTTCAATGGCGATGAATCCATGAGATAAGGTTTAATGTTCATTGCCAACATGAAAAAAATGGAGCCACTAAAAGTCAAAAGATGTCGATAGGACTTGCGAAATATTTTAGGTGAATTGTGGGTGCCAGAACCTAATTTGTTGCACTGTTCATCAATTTGAGCGAATTGGTCACAGGAATGGTTGGCCCATGGGAAACGACAATGAAAATGATATTCGTTGTGATTTAGAACTAGATTATGTAGTTAAATTTCTGCCTTATACCATTATGTGGTATTAATTAAATTGCCATATGTGGCAACATATGTACATAACTTGCAAACCAAATTCATGGTGAAAAAGGTTGACTTTTTGTGTTTTGTACTGATTTTTGAATTTGTTCTTTATAAAATGTTCAATCTAAAATATTTTTTTTTCATAGTGTTCTCATTTTGACCATCCTTGAAATGTCATATGTGGTAACATATGCTCGTTCTGTGGTATAAAATGTTATATTTAACAGTTTAAATTGCAACAGATATGTCATATGTGGCAACATGTGTATATCCTAAAATGCGCTTTTTGGGGATAATTCAATTGAATTACGGTCTAATACAACAACCTCCTTCATTAATTACAACTCTTCATATTTTACCCTTTTTTCAAAAAATTTAAGTACTTGCATTTGAAAAATCAAAAGTGCCTCTTCGTCTTCAGAAGTTGCAACTTTTCACATTCATTACATTGGGATTAAATTATATAAGAAGAACACAACTTAGGTCTTTTCACTTAATTTTCTCCGAGATGGGAAGGAAGAATAAGAAATCTTCAAAAATGACTGAGTAAAAAAACTACATTGAATCCCTTCTGATGGAACTACTAATTGATATCATTGAATCAATGTATTTTGCATTTTAAATGTGTTATTTCTTTTGTAGTATGATTTTTTCAACTTTAGCGATTCAAATGGATTGGGAATGCTTAATCAAGCAGCAGACGGTGGCCACATTGGTGCATCCTATGTGTTTGCCATAATTTCAATCTTTAATGGCGGTGAATCCATGAAAGAAGGCTTAATGTTCATTACCAACATGACTCCACTAAAACTCGGAAGATGTCGAGAGAAGTTGCAATATACTTTATTTGGAAGGGTGCCAGAACCTCATTTGTTGGGAGAAAGACCAATTTGTTGCACTGTTCAAAGCCCCCACTTTCGTTGTGAATTATGTAGTTGTGATTTAGAAATAAATGAAGTAGTTAAATTTCTATATTAATTAAATTTTCATGTGTGGCAACATATATGCATTTTTTGCAAACTCATGGGGAAAAAAAGTGACATTTTTGTGTTTTGTACTGATTTTTGAATTTGTTCTTTATAAAATGCTTAATCTAAAAAAAATTGACATTTTTTAATTGCTAAATCGCTCAATTCATCGATAAACCGATCCTTGAAGTGTCATCTGTGGCAACATATGCACGTTCTGTTTAGAAAATCGCAACAGACATGTCATATGTGGCAACATATGTATATAATAACATGGTCTTTTGGGTTAATTCAATTAAATTATCACCTAATTCAATATGTAACACTAATATATAGTCCTACAATATGTCTAAGTACAAAATTATGGTTTAATACAACAACCTTCATTCAATTCTATCAATTATTTTTACAAAGACTGTCATCCCACTAGTTCATCATACAATGACCAAGTAACTCCATATGATAGTTATATAACACCCTTCTAAATCGTTGTTCCAAGTGTTATAGAAAATTTTTATTGCTTAATTATGGTTCAAAGTACTAAAATTTGGTCCAATTTGACATTTTCCCATTGCTAAATCGCTCAATTCATCGATTAACCGATCCTTGAAGTGTCATCTGTGGCAACATATGCACGTTCTATTGGAGAAATCGCAACAAACATGTCATATGTGGCAACATATGTATATAATAAAATGGTCTTTTGGGGGTTAATTCAATTAAATTGTCACCTAATTCAACATGTAACACTAATATATAGTCCTACAACATGTCTAAGTACAAAATTATGGTCTAATACAACAACCTTCATTCAATTCTATCAATTATTTTTACAAAGACTATCATCCCACTAGTTCATCATACAATGACCAAGTAACTCCATATGATAGTTATATAACACCTTTGTAAATCGTTGTTCCAAGTGTTGTAGCATATTTTTATTGCTTAATAATGGTTCAAAGTACTAAAATTTGGTCTGATTTGACATTTTCTCATTGCTAAATCGCTCAATTCATCGATTAACCGATCCTTGAAGTGTCATATGTGGCAGCATATGCACGTTCTATTGGGAAAATCGCAACTGACATGTCATATGTGGCAACATATGTATATCATAAAATGGTTTTTTTGGGGTTAATTTGACATGTAATGTAACAGATCATTCTAAAATACTCCACTAACACACACTCCACTCACTCTCACTCATTATAAAAGGGTTAATTAGGGTTCCCTTAATTCACAAAATAAAGCTCTCGTTTTTTATTTTCTTTCCTTTATTCTTTCTCCTCTCCTCCTCTCACACTCAAATTTCCCTGAGAAGATGTTACCACCTTGGACAAATTTAAGTCTCTGCATGCTCTTGTTGTGGGTGATCAACATAATTATGTTGTTCTCAATTAATATGATGTCTTCTTCAAGTGTGTTCTCAGTGTATGGGTGATGTTCGTTGTTTGTTTTTGTCGGATCTTGTTTAATGGAGGGTAGCTTCATTATTTGGTAAGTCTTCTTACTTTATATATAACATCTTGTCTACTGTAACAGCGTGTATGGGGTAGCTAACTATGATTGTTTGTTTTTCTGTAAGTGGTCTTGTGACAGAGTGCATGGGTAGCTCTGATCCACTACCCTTCAAGAAAGAATGGTGATGCCCCTCCAGGTTTAATCACTCAATGTTGACTCTAGATCCTCTAGTTAAGTCCTTTTTTGCTGGCTGAAGTAGTAGTATAGGGTTAGAGCGTTTCAGATGTAAATTTTGTTGTTTTTGTTGGCGTTAATGCCTTGTAAATATGGATATGTAGTCTAGCCTAGCCTTGCATGTCACTATATCAACTATCAATGGGCTAGAGCATTTCAGATGTAAATTTTGTTGATTTTGTTGGTGTTAATGCCTTGTCAATATGGATATGTAGTCTAGCCTAGCCTTGTATGTCACTAGTTCAACTATCAACGACATGTTTATGTTTATGTTTATGTTTAATGTTTTCCAAGTTTATGTGCTTGACTTCCTCTCTATTAATGGTGATACTACTTGCATGTACACATAATTGACATATGTTGCAACAACTTAAAAAACGTAAGTACTTTATAAAAGTCATAGACATGCCCAACCTCTAAAACTGGCCCAATCAGCCCATTATTTCATTTCTAGAAGGGATATATATATATAAATTAGGGTTTTCATTTTCATTTCAAGAATATGGTTTTCATTTTCTTCCTCGTCGCTTCAGTTTCTATCCTCTGCGCGCTTTCTCTCTCTCTCTTCACATGGATCTCGGATCTCTGGAGTGCATGGGATATAATGATGTTTTTTATTTCATCAGTCTTTTTTCTGTCAGTCTTTTCTGTTCTTTGTTTTTTAACACGCAACTAATTTGATTGGCCTTTGGTTAAACCAAATCTCAACACTGTCATATATTGTCAAATCAATGAAATCATTAATTTTGCAATATAGTGGTTGGGTAAGAATGAGTTCTTTAAATATAGATCAGTACTCTAGATCTAGATCTAATGAATGAGTTTTATTTGTTTTTGTTACTTTTGATATAATGTCAAATGCAATATTGAATCGAATTTGTAATAATGAAAATGATCCCATGTTGGGTGTGAAAATCTGTTGCAAACATGGAGACTTACTTTCAATGCAAACTTCATGGTCGAAGGACAATCCAGGTTGAAGATTTTGGTCTTGTCCACGCTATCGTGTATGTACATTTCTACATCTTAGTCTGGAGACATGTCTTTATTTTGTTTTTTTAAAAAAAAAAATTAAATTTCTTTGTGGTGTGTATTTTAGAAGAATGCATGCAATTTCTTTAGATGGAGGGATCGTGAAGATGTTGATATTCAATCCAAGTTCGCTATTCTGATATTGGTGAACAAAACTAAGGAGTTAGAAATTGATGATGAAAGTCATATTAAAAGAAGTAACAAATGAGTGATGAAGGAGAAGAAGAAGACCAAATGTTGTAACAACTGGAAGCGAATCTTCGTGTTGTTTGTTGTGGGTTTTTTTTTCTATTTTTAAGCATTACCAAGAAGAACACTGTGGAGGATAGAAATTTCTTATGTAGTTGTGTACAACCATTAAAATTATCATAGTTGTGAAAATAAACAAACCTAGATTTGCACTCATGTTCCAACATTTTTACTTGTTCTTAACATAATATATAAGTCAAATGTTGCTACATATGAGACATATGTTGCTACAGATAAGTCATATGTTGCTACAGATGCCTCAAATGTTGCTACAGATGCCTCAAATGTTGCAACATATCACCCTTATGTAGTAACGTTTGACCATTTAAGGCATATGTTGCTACAGATGACCCATATGTTGCTACATTTGAGGCATATGTTGCTACATATGAGACATATGTTGATACTTGCTCTCAATATAACATCACATACTATGTACTTGCTCTCAATATAAGATAAAATAACATAAGTGATAAAATAAAGCATTGTCTTTAATTACAAACACATTATCAAGGCTCTAAGCTCTTAGATACTATCCCAGCAGTCCAAACCCATTACATTCGACGAACTGCATTGTCACACAACAGGGTTTGAGGAGGTTGAATTCTTGTCCTGGTAATTAAATTCTCAATAAATGCAAGCAAATATGACGCACACGTGGCTTTGGTATCATTTGTTACCATAGGTTCCAATCGACCTTCAAATTCCCATGGATCATTGAGGAACTTATCTGGAAAATGCTTCATTATTCCACTTTGCTTCAACAATTTTGGCAGCAACTCGAAGACAGGTTGTATGAATGTCAAAAACTTGGCATGTTCCATACCCATCAGCAGACAGTCATAAACATTCATGCAACCCTCGTGCAAGAGGATCTCAAGAGTCACAAAATGAGTTTTGTTCATGTTCATGACTGCCAAAAGCCTTTTTGCACGAATCCAATCCATGCCTCCAGGATATGGTCTAATGCCCCTGACATAGTTAATTATATCTTCATCTCATTCAAACTCATTTATTAACTGCGTAAAGCTTCTGCCACCAACTGTTGTTTCCTCTTCGCTCATTTTGTCATATCTTAGTTTGAAGTTGGAATAGAAGTTGAGATACAGGATTCTATCTGTGGAATCATAGTACTCAGGGTATCTCACATGCCTCTCCCGCATGAGGCTAAGGATTTCATCAACATATTGAAATAAAACATAATATTAAAGAGTAAAGAAGAGTAATCATTTAAAAGATAAAACAAACGAACATTATAAATTGAAGGTACTACTAGAGAAAAATTACCCAGTCTTCCTACCAAATGTCCATGCTTGTCATGGTCCTGAAATCTTCTCTACTAAAAAAATGCATGTCGTATTATGCACGCAGATCCTTTGCTCTCGTCAGGTCCACCAGTTTGTTCTTTTCAGCTATAGTCACACGCTTATAAACATTCACATACTTGAACTCCATCACTTCCTCTCCTACGGCCATTGGCAATTCTCAAAAGATATTCTTCTTTAAATTTTGTATTGCCTTGATAAAGGATTTTTTCCTCCTCTTAGCCTGTGGAATATATGGATGCCGAACATTCTTTGATGGAATGACTTTGACCCCCTCTTGTTTTTAAATTCATTGACAGTCTGACTCAATGTTTGAAGATACATGATAGAATCTTTATCTTGTTTCTTGCACTTCTCACAAAGAAAGCCAAAGCATCTTCTACAAGAGGTAGCCCCTTGGTCTTGTCCAGCACCAGCATCAATACCACGACTATCAACCCCATCAAAAACAACTAATTCATTAACAACTATGTCTCTTTTGATGGTTCTTACTCCAGCCAATTCCATTTTAACTCTATCCACAACAAAATCAAATAAGGTTTCAACCAACCCTAAAGTAATTAGATATGGCATTTGCAATTCCTTTTCTATTGGGACAAGTCATGGATGCACAACCTAAAATTATAAAAATGAGTCATCCGTCGAAATATTTGGGTCAGATGTTGCCACAGATATGTCATATGTTGCTACAGATGGGTGATATGTTGACACATATGGGCATCTGTAGCAACATCTGTGTCACATGTTGCAACAGATGGATCATCTGTAGCAACATATGAGTGTAATATAATAATAGTTTACTGCATCATGAGGAGGGTTATAAAGATTTGAAATATTTTTGGCAATTTTTGATCTCAACCATCTCAATATCCTTGGAGATGAGATCTCTTCTTCTGCATTTACTTGATGGGTCAAATGAGGAATGACTTCAAATGCCCAAGCCTATAAAAAAGGAAAACATGTCACAAATCAAATATTGAATTATTCAATATAATATAAAAAGATTAAGAAAATTTATGTTTACCATGAAAGCCCGTGAAAAGCCAAATAAGTTATTGGTCTTTGGTCCTAAAGGTTTCAACAAGTATTTGGCAGTTAATTCAAAGCTTTCATGACCCCAATGATAGTTGTTGAAAGTCTCAATATCCTGAGATAAATTCACTCATTTAAGGGATATGTTGTTGTTGAGATCTTTGGCCAAAAGTACATTATGTACAAACCAAAGTAAGCACAATGACTCCTTGTGCTTCCTTGATGTATCCTCGACATTCAACAAATATATTAAATTGAAATTTTTGAAGCTTGTGCCAACAAGGGACACCAAGTCCTGCTCCTCAGTTGACTGTCTTGTTTCTTCTTTTCCTCCTTTCTTTCGTCTCCATGATTCTTTTTTTACTATGAATTTAGGGACTAACTCAGAAGGAGGATGACATTTTAACCCTGAAACTATGGCAAACTCTCTTCTACCAAAGAAGAGTGGCATGCCACAATAATTAATCAAAACCTCATCCTTCTTTTCAGGATTCTGAAAAATGAACCTTCTTTTTAGAAGTTCATAAACCATAGTCATTTGAAAACGTGCATTATTATTCTCTGTCAAATCAAGAAAATGACCAAAACAACTATACCTAAAAAAATCTTTCAAACCATTCTGCTTGAGGGTGATTCTGAAGGTATCGAAAGGTTTTCCCATGGCTGACCTCATAATGCTATCACCAGTAGCATTAGGTTGCAAATGCACAGAAAAAGTGTGTGCATTGATAGTTTTGATCACATCATCCTCAACTTCACTTTTTTCTTGTTCTTCTTCCTCAACTTCTTTTTGTTTTCCTTTATCTTCATCAACTTCATTTATTTTTTATTCTTCCTCCTCAACTATTTTTTTATTTTTTCCTTCTTCTTCCTCAACTTCTTTTTGTTTTCCTTTATCTACCTCAACTTCTTTTTTATTTCCCTCTTCTTCCTCAACTTCTTCTGCTCTTTCTCCATCATCATCTACTTCATTTTTTTCTTTTTCTCTTTCTTCATATTATTTTTGAGAAAAATCTGCTTCTACTTGAGAAGAACAAACTACTTCAGATGCAAGTTCTTCTAAAAGAGTGGTAGTCGAATTTTCATTCTTCTTCCTACAAGTTTAGTCCTAGGCCTCTTTTGAATCTTTGTGTCAGTTGTTTCTTTTGTTAATACAATTTTTCTTTTGATAGGAGCCATTATATTTGTATCTACAACCACAAAAATAAAATATTTCTTAACAAAAATAACAATCAAACACAATAACACAAACAATAACGCAAACAACAAATACGATTCAATACCACACATGAACCAACCAACAAACCACAAAATCCTCCCTAAACCCTAACCAACAAACTACAAATTAAGATTTTTGAAATCAAATAATATTTCAAAAGGAATAACTATCCAACCATCCTACAAACAAATAAGTGATAAAACCACTAAAAATGTCCTGATTTAATACCAGTAAGTATTTTTCAAAACCCTAATTAAATTTTATCTGAGAAGATATCAATGATAAACTAGAAATGATGAGGGCAACGACGCCTTGTTGTAGAAGAGGATCGCAACAGATTACCACTGATGTTGTAGAAAATATCGAACAACCTTGATCTGTGAAGGAATAATGGAACGAGAAAAAGGATGGAAAGAAGAGAAAAGAAAACGGAAATTAGTAAAAATAAATTAAATTTGGAATATGAAACAACCTTTTATAGAGGATAGGAGAGAGGGAAAAATGAAGGGACGATTATTTTAAACATTTTCAATTTTTTTTTTTTTGAATTTTGACAATTCAAAGTGTGACATATATTGCCACATATACCCTTTCTGTTGGGGCACATGTAGATAATTTTGTGGTGTTTTTTTACAACAGAGGTTATATATGTTGCCACAGGCACCACATTTCTTCCTTTCCATCATAATTGACATTTATACCAACAAACTAAAAATAATATTAATAATCATTAATATTAATATTATCAGCAAAAATGAACAATTGATGACAATATAATGTTGCTACATATCTCCTTTATGTGACATATGTTACCACATATCTTCTTTATGTGCATATGTTGCCACATGTATCCTTTCTGTTGGGGAACATGCAGATAATTCTGTGGTGTTTTTTACAACAGAGGTTATATATGTTGCCACATACACCACATTTCTTCCTTTCCATCATAATTGACATTTGTTCCAACAAAAAAAAATCATTAATATTAATATTATCAGTAAAAATGAATACTTCACCAATTGTTTTATACAACTTATCAACAAAAAGGTAATTCACAATGGTATACATAACCATCAATCTAATTAATGGTGGTAACCACAACATTTTCATCGAACTTTACTTTTTTAGGTCTAGGCCTATGTGGGTCTTCATTGTTACTAACATAGCCACTCCGAGCCTTTAAAATCTCATAAGTCCATAGGAGTAAAGCATATCTCAAGCGAAGGGATTGAGAAATAATTTCATTAGATGGTATTTGTAGTCCATCACTAAAAAACTCAGCGTATGCAGCTACAAAAATTCCACAATCACTGCATGGTATATCATCAATTAGAAAATATAATAAACCTAATATTAGCATCACATTTTGATAGTGGTAAGACTAAAAATATAATGTGATACTACTTACTGACTATTGCTTGCTTGTTGGGCAATACAAGTAACATGTATGACTTCGATGGGTGAGATTTTTTCTTGCCCTAATAAGATTCAAGAACTGACCAGTTGGTTCGGTCTTTTTGCTCATAAAATCCGCTGGATTCAAGGTACTTTGACAACATTGTAGACAACTTTTGAATCTTGACGCACAATTTTCTGTTAGTCCTAGATGAGGACATCGAATCATACACCTTTATGCGTCGTTCCTTTAATACGACTGCCAAGACCCAATGAAACTCCCCATTACAATTTACAGGGACATAAATCTCATCTGTGAGTTGCCAAGGCAGTCCAGTAGGTATACCAAACCCTTTGATAATGCCAACGATTTTATTCTCATATTCAGGAACAACACTGGCATTGCCAATGTATGTTTTGAAAAAAACAATTAGTAGTGGTATATCGATATTTAGAATGACTCTGTTGCTTCGACTTCTTCCGCAAATAGTATAAAATGGCATCCACATACTGCACAGATGCATTAACAAGTGTATTTCTATATCAATTTATTTGTATGTATTCATGTCTTAATCAAAACATAAAAGTGGACATGGATTTACCTCATCAGTCCAACACTTATTGGGTTGAGACATTACGTAAAACCAGTCCTTCTTCTTTGGAAATGCAAATACAAAATTAAGTTGTTTGAACTCAAAATCCGAGCAATTGGCTAAGTAGTGATCATCCTTGTCTCTTCTGCAATTGTGTAATTATTATAAATAAATAGTTAGTGGACAACAAGAAAAAATACTAATAATAGTTGAACGACTTTACTTTTTTGCATGATGCTTATAAAGACCCTCGTTTATCCATTGCGAGAGGGATGACATTAGTTCAGTTGGACCCTCGCCGTCAATGTTAAAACTTTTAAATGGATATTGTTGCTTCACATCACAACTGACTACTTCGACTTTCTTCTCTTTCTTTTTCTCTCTCTCTTTCGCTTTCTTTTTCACTTTCTCCTTCTCCTTCTCCTTCTCCTCTTCCTCCTCCTTCTCCTTCTCCTTCTCCTTCTCCTTGACTTTTGGATTTGAGTGTAATACTGGAGCAGTAGTCATTGATTTTTTCTTTCACTAATTATAGATAGTGATTGAGAAATAGATTTTTTCAACTTCCAACACTTAAAAGGCTGTGAAATTTTTTTGGATGTATGTACATCAATATTATAAGTCATTTCCTTAAAAATATCAGTCAGTTCTTTAACATGACTAATAAAATAATCACGTTGCTGCTCACATTATTCGCATAGACAAAAAGAGCATTTGATGTTAGAAGAGGAAGCAACACCAATAAAAGATTGAGTTGTTGTCATGGATGAAGCTTCTTGTATCATTTCATCTACAAGGTAAATAAAAAAAGGTTGAGAGTTTACAATTGATTATAAAGTAATAATGGATAGCAATTTATACTTATGTTGACACAGATGGATATTCTGTTGTCACATATGTACCTTCTGTTGCCATGAATGAATCTTCTGTGGCCACATATGAATCTTCATGTGCCACAGATTAATCTTTTGTTACTACAGATGACCATTTTGTTGCCCTAACACATAGGTGATATGTTCCAGCATATGACAACTCTGTTGGAATATATACCAACATATCACTAAAATGTAGCAAATACGACACATCTTTCAACAAATGAAATATATGTTAGACAACTGAACAAAACTATATTTCTAAAATCATATGAACAAAATGGTCACAAAAAGAACAACAAAAGCAACAAAAAACGAATTTTCACTGAATGTTAACAATACATATACATTTCCTCAAAATTAGGATTTTTTTGGGTTTGTTGATATTCTTTCAAAAACAATAAATAATAGCTACCATTACACTATTATTCAATTTTCACATCTATAGAACAATTTATTATTCATTAACCCAAGAAAAAAACTTAGTATTGTTCGAAAATTATAAAATCTTTCAAAAAAATGACTTACCCATTTTAACTCGAACACAATCTTCAGTTCAGAAAAAGGAGAGAGTCACGGCCGGAGATGAGGAGGAAGATAAGATTGGGGAGAATATTTGTTTTGATAGTCGGATTTTCGGATTTTCTAAGGAAGAAGAAGAGAAGAGAGAACGTTGGGAGAAGAACAGAAAATTCTATTTTCTTTTACTTTTTTTAAATGGTTTGGATAGAATTATAAATGTTGAAAAATAAAGTGTTTTTTGTATATAAAAAATTAGAAAGTTTTAAAAATGTTAATTTGATCCCAAATTTACTTAATTACATTTTAAAATGGATTTGATCCTTTTTTGATCAAAGTGTCACAAAAAATCAAGGCGAAATGGTCTGGTTGACCCTTATACTTGTATCAGTTTGTATTATGAACCCTTCTACTTACACCTTTGTCATCTGGACTCTTAAAGTCAATTAAAATGAGACTTTTAAACCCTTCCAACCATGTATGTAACTCACTCTCCTTTATATAATTGACATGTCATATCCACGTCAGATATATTAATGCCACAACATAATTATTTCATAACTATTTTTTAAAATTATTAACCAAAATTATTTAATAAAATGTAAAATAATAACATTTTAATTTATTTTTGGCATTTTTTAAAGTGAAATCCATACATCCGACTCTCCCAATTTTCACTGTTTCACAACCAAAATCAACTAGAGAAAGTCATCGTCATCGTCCTCACCATTTTTACCGGCGAAATCACATATACTTTCTCCCTCACCTGTCTTCATCTCCGCTGCACACCATCACTATTTTTCTTTGCTCCTCCAACCTCCACAAAAACAATAACCTAAGTCACCGCACCACCAGATCTGGCCAAAAACCCTCCTCACCGCCATGACCGCACCCTCACCCACCATGTTCTCCTCTCCACTAACAGTTAGAAAAATTTGTTATACAAATTTGATAATCATACTCATTTCCTTTATGATTCCAAACCGATTCGATTGTTCTTCTACTGATTTTGTTTGCACTGGGTTCCACCGTCACCTGGACAAATAAATTTGATTGCGGTGAATTTCTTCAACATTTGGTTCTCTTAAGCATTTTGGCCAACAGGTTCTATGCAAAGAGAGGGATCGAGAGTGAAGAAGGAGGTTTGCTCTTGTTTGCGAGCTCGACTTGTAGAATCCCTCATTCAATCAACTCAGGATCTTCAAGTTTCTCCAGTCGTCAAATACTCAGCGTTGTCACTTTTCGCCAACCGATTCTACCCATCTCTTACCGGAGCAGGAACTAAGGATGCTAAGAGTTGGCTTTTACAGCCCCTGAGAAAAAGCAATTTGCAGCTATTTGTGCTTGTTGCAATATGGATCTCAAGCAAAATATATGATTCTTTTTCTCTAAGTGTCAAATATTTCAAGTCTCTGGCTAACAACACCATTAAAGAGCAGCATTTTACAACAAAGGATTTTCTGAAAGCTGAGCTAGTGTTAATGCAGGTATTGAAATTTGAGATCGGCATGTTAAGCATTCCCTTCTGTTTTTTCGAAGATCTACTTACAAAGTTCAGTGAAGTTGCCAGAGTTGGAAAGCAATTAAGCTTTGGGGAAGAAGAAATGACTTTTTAATTAATTGTTTTTTTAAAAAAATCTTTAATGGTCGGCAATAGATGTTGAAGAAACTTCTGGGTTTATGTGCTCAAATATTAATTTCACTTTCTTTTTCTTTCTTTTTTTTTAGATTATTTCTATTGTTTTGTTTTATGTTTTTCCTGCTGACTCTTTGTTTTCTTCTAGCTGGGTCGTTTTTAGACCTGCTATCCTGCATTTATTTTGATTTTTAATATAATAGGCCATATGGCCATTTGAGTTAAAAAAGAAAATTTACCTAAAAAATTATTCACTCGCCTTAAGGTGCGTGAAGTTACACACTTTCGCCAACTCAGCCATCTTAAAGACACATAAGTTTGGTCAATGGTCAGAGGAATTTGTTAAATTGTGTTTTATTAAGTTTAAGGGTCCAGATGACAAAAGAATAAGTAGAAGGGTTTAGAATACAAACGGATACAAGTATAAGGATTCACCAAACCATTTCGCCAAAAACCAAAGCAAGACTTAATTGACACCTTTCATTTAATTGTCTCAAACAAGAACCAAAACAAGCAATGAAATGAAAAGGGAAAGGAAAGAGACGAAACCAGTGGCAAGGGACAGGGTGAGCCGAATTATTCACTCGGCCGTCAGACTCTAGTCAAAATGCATTCGCTTTGAGGGGGGGGGGGGGGGAGAATCTGTCATTCCGACGAAGAGATATGAAGAAACTTAGGTGGGCTATGGACTCCGGAGGATTTTGGGAATTGGACTTGTCGACTCCAATAACTCTCAACGGCCAGGCCCGGCCAGTTCCTGGCGACCCATTGCCCTTGGGGTTATCTCGCGGTTCGAGGCTTTCAAGGTTCGAACAAATCGATTTCTTTCAGCGTTTCATGGCCATGCCTTTCGTCCCTTCTTTCGCCGCCAACAGGGGCCTCTTGCTTCAACGGGTTCTTTCTCTTCCTATTGCTGAAAACTGGTATGTATGCTTTATTGATGAAAATAGTGTAGTTTCCCAATGAACTTGTTATGTTAGTTACAATCTGTTGAAGTAGTTAGAGGCAGTTATCAAATTTATTCTTTTCCTATTCTCTGTGAAATCCCTGTGTAGCTGCTAAAATCTCGACTTATTCATTGAATTCCTTCAATTTAGTTTACTTCTGCTTCATTATCTAAGTTGAAGTTAGCAATGATGTGGTGTTTGAACTATTCAGTTTTTTTACCTAAGCACCTTCTGAACAGGTGTGGGGGTTCCTCCACTTCCCCATTTTCCCCCTAGGTGGATACAACTGATCTTTTGTCTCTTATAGACATCAGAATAGTGTTACATTTTAGAGATGTCATTTCTGGTTTTCAGGGACTTTAATGCGGTTATACTTTATTTGGTATTCAACTATCATCTTGTTGCTAGTTCAAATTCTATTTCGTGCTTGCAATGTGAAGTTTCTGCAAAACTATAGTTCACTAATCCTCAATCATGCAGGTCTGCTATGCTGCTTGGTCAGTTAAATGTCCAGAGATTTGTTTCTTCTCTAAGAAAAAATAAAACTAAGCATCTGCCAGACTCCTCATGGCTTCAATCCATTAGAAGGAACTTTATCCAAAAATCCTTTTATGCCCTCATATAACATACACAATTTCCACAAAAAGAAACTATGTACTTCACCTCTTATCGTAGTAGGTGTTCTCACAGAAGCAGTGTAGGAAGCCTCTTTCGCAATGCTCTCCCATATTCTAGTTAAATCTTCCTTCAAATCTGCTCGAGTTC
This sequence comes from Solanum verrucosum, assembly GCF_900185275.1. Classification (NCBI taxonomy): domain Eukaryota; kingdom Viridiplantae; phylum Streptophyta; class Magnoliopsida; order Solanales; family Solanaceae; genus Solanum; species Solanum verrucosum. Next base: position 1,275,169 of record NW_026019925.1, read on the forward strand.
CTTTTAATCCATTTGATGAGTTCAGAGTATATAATTTTGAATACATGGCCACTTTTTGAACTCCTCTAGTATTCTGTATAATTCACTCACTATGGTGTCCCTATCCATATAATGTTAATCAAATCTCATACTACAATCAAATTCTTGTTCACTTAGCTTATGTACTTTAGGAGCCAAAGATAAGCGACTAAAAATACTTTTCTGGAATTTCTGGAATCAAAATGAACTACTTTTGTTGATATGTTGTTCTCGTATTCATCATTAACGAGGACTATGGAATGATCATTTTGTTGTTCACCTAGATAGTTTAATTATTAGAGAGCAGGCTGAAACTCACTTGAATCTGAGTTCCCCATTTTAGGCGTGGTAAGTGTCTGACAAGGAAGTTGGTGATTCAAATCACTCCTACAGTTGCTCTTATCAAATGCTGGACACTCAAGCTTTCTATGCTTGAATGGCTTATCAGTTGAATTCTTAGCCACTATAGTTTGAGAACTGTTTCCTTGTGCATTCTTAAGGACTGTGTATTTATTAGCATTTGTCTCTTATTCTTTGTTTAATTTAATAGTAGTCTGTTCTGAAGCTCAATTTTTCTCCCTCATGCGCTTGAAATCCACCATTTTGGTCGCTGCCAGAATAAGGTTCATGGTTTCTTCAAGAACCTCATTTGTACTTTCATTGAGAACTCTCATCATTGAATCAACAGCAGTCTCATCTGCATCATTCTTGACAATTGTAGCATGTTTTCCTGACCTATTAGTTTCACCAGATCCATCATTTCGAATAAATGGTTTACGATTCAATGGCTATTTTGGTACAGTCTTCTAATCCTCGTATAACAAGTCCATGATTTCACCAACTGTTGTATCCATATAATGTTCATCAAAGCTCATACTATAATCAGATTCTTGTTCTCTTAGCTTAATATACATTAGGAGCCAAAGATAAGCAACTTAAAACACTTTTTAATGGAATTTATGCAATTAGAATGAACAACTTTTATTGATCTGCTAATCTCGTATTAATCCTTAACGATGACTATGGAGTGATGATTTTTCTTGTATCCACATGATGAACAACTTCTATTGATCTGTTTTTCTTGTATCCATATAATGTTCATCAAAGGATTTCACGACAAGAAATTTTCTTTGTTTAATTTAATAGTAGTCTGTTCTGAAGCTTGATTTTTCTCCCTCATGTGCTTGAACTCCACCATTCTGGTCGCTGCCAGAATAAGGTTCATGGTTTCTTCAAGAACGTCATTTGCACTTTCATTGAGAACTCTCATAATTGAATCAGTAGCAGTCTCCTCTGCATCATTCTTGACAATTGTAGCATGTTTTCCTGACCTATTAGTTTCACTAGATCCATCATTTCAAATAAATGGTTTACGATTCAATGGCTTTTTTGGTACTGTCTTCTGATCCTCACATAACAAGTCCATGATTTCATGAACTTTTGTAATCATATAATGTTCATCAAAGCTCATACTATAATCAGATTCTTGTTCTCTTTGCTTAATGAACTTTAGGAGCCAAAGATAAGAGACTTAAAACACTTTTTAATGGAATTTCTGGAATTAGAATGAACAACTTTTGTTGATCTGCTATTCTCGTATAAATCCTTAACGATGACTATGGAGTCATAATTTTGTTGTTCACATAGATAGTTTAATTATTAGAGAGGGGGTTGAAACTCACTTGAATCTGAGTTCCCTGTTTTAAGCGTGTCAAGTGTACAACCTAAAGATTCTTTATATTGGAGTCTCAATCGAGTTAAGTAATTGTTTTCTTTCATTAATTTGTTACATGTCGTTAATCTACACATCTGTTAACATCACTTATTTACTAGACTTTGGAGTCTTTGAACAATCAACTAAAAATAGTCCACCAAGCTCTATTTTTTACAATAGACAAGTCAATTTGAATGGTCATTTTTGTCGTTGTCTGGTCAACAAGGAACTACTAGCTTTTTAAAAAAAATATTGAAATCGCGTCAAAAAATAAGATTATCATAGAAAATAATCATAAATGATAGACAAGAATGAAAGCATGAGTGAAAAGCTAAGGATATCCCGAAGAAAACCTTGAAGTTCTTAGAAAGACATTCTAGCTATTTTGCTTTGTATATGGTGTTCTTTTTTGTATTTTTTTTAAGTTTTCTCCTTTTAGTTGTTCAAGTTTGGTATGTCAACATATTGGCAGGAAAAATTATATTTGTGTCATTCTTTGTCATATGATAGTATACTACAATTCATTAACTGAACAAGTAGCTAAGGTCCACTAGGAAGTGCGATCTTAGAGTTCAACTTAGTTGTGTAAAACTAATTGTAACAAGTTGTGCGCATATTTTGAGTTTTATTTTCCTTTATTTTTCTAAATCTTATTTTTTTGTATACTATAAGGTATGTCACCTAGTAAGCAATGGATGCAACTTGTTGAAAATTGACTCGATGAAATCTACTTAGAAGGTGTGCAGAAGTTTTTGAATTATGCCTTTTAAAGAACAGGAGAAGAAAATGAAATACGATGTCCATGTATCAAATGTTTCAATACAATTTTTGGAACTCGTAAAACAGTTGAGACACATTTGATAGTGTATGGAATAATTTGAAACTATACTTTTTGGTATCATCATGGAGAACGTTTGGGTGAGCCATTGTCAGAATCAAATTCAGAATCTAATGATGAAGATTGTAATGTTGTAGAAGAATGTGAGAGTGAGGATGAAGTAGAAGAATGGTTGAGAGATTTATATCCTAATCTTAATGGAGGAAGTACACACACAGATTGTGATGATTTACTAGAGGAGGAACCAAATGTTGAAGCAAATTTTTTTTCCAGCCTATTGAAGGATTTTGAGCATCCACTGTACCAAAATTCAAAAGCTTCAAAGCTTTTCTCTTTGATCAAATTGCTTCATAACAAAAGTATGGGTCGTTGGAGTAATGCGTCATTTACAATGTTATTGAAATTATTGAAAGAGGAGTTGTTGCCTGATGACGCTAATTTTCGAAACTCATATTATGAGGCAAAGAAGATAATTAAAGAACTTGGGCTTTCTTATGACAAAATTGATGCTTGTACTAATGATTTCAAGTTATATTGGAAGGAGAATAGCTTACTCGATTCTTTCAAAGTTTGTGGTGCGTCCAGATGAAAAATAAATACACATAGTGGGGAAACAAGTAATAAGAAAGGTAAAAAGATAGCTTCAAAGAGCTTACGCTATTTTCCCTTAAAGCCTAGACTTCATAGGTTGTTTATGTCTACAAAGACATCTACTCTAATGACATGGCATAAGGATGAAAGAGTTGATGACGAAATACTGAGGCACCCAACTGATTCAATGGCATGGAAGTCATTTGATGAAATTCATCCTTCATTTGCACTTGACCCTTGTAATGTTCAACTTGGACTTGTTAGTGATGGATTCCAACCATTTTGGAATTCAAAAACCTCACATAGCATTTGGCCTGTGGTTATTATTCCTTATAATTTACCACCTTGGTTGTGTATGAAACAAGAAAATTTCATTTTGTCAATGATTATTCCTGGTCCAAATGGTCCTAGAGATGCAATAGATACATATCTCCAGCCATTAATAGAGGACTTGAAGGAGTTGTGGGAAGTTGGTATTGAGACTTATGATGCATTAACTAGACAGAATTTTAAGTTGCATGCTTCTTTGTTATGGACCATCAATGACTTTTCAGCATATGGAAACTTATCTGGATGGAGTACAAAAGGAAAATTGGCATGTCCATGTTGCAAAGAAGATACTTCTTCAATTCGATTGACTAATTGTAAGAAGTAGTGTTTTATGGGTCATCGTCGTTACCTTCCTCTTAGTCATAAATGGAGGAAGGAGACGAAGACATTTGATGGAAACAAAGAGGAAAGGCACCAAAAATATGTTTTGGTATTGAGATACTTGATCAAGTGCAAGATCTTGAAGGGATTCAGTTATCAAAAGATCCAAAGAAAAAGAAGAAGATTTCACATGAAAAACGGCAGGATAATTGGAACAAGAAAAGTATCTTTTTTGAACTTCCATATTGGAAGTGTCTCTTACTGCGACACAATTTGAATGTTATGCATATTGAAAAGAATATATGTGATAATATTATGGGTTCAATAATGAATGTCAAAGGAAAGACCAAGGACACAATTAAAACATGGTTAGACTTGCAAGAAATGAACATTAGGTCGGAATTGCATTCAATTCAAAATGGGGAGAAAATTGAAGTTCCAACTGCCTGCTACACATTGTCTCTTGAAGATAAGCACAAATTATGCCTTTTCTTAAAAAATCTAAAGGTTCCTGATGGGTTTTCATCTAATATTACTCAATGTGTGAACCTAAAAGATCACAAGATATCTGGATTGAAAAGTCATGATTGTCATGTTCATCTTCAACATTTACTCCCTCTTACACTTCGTGGTATGTTGTCTAAAGAAGTGTGTGAACCACTTATTGAGTTATCAATATTTTTTAGTGTTCTTGGATCAAAGGAGTTGAAAATTGATAGCTTGAATCATATTGAAGCTCAAATTCCCATAACACTTTGCAAGTTAGAAAAGGTCTTCCCTCCTTCAATTTTTGATGTCATAGTGCACTTACCTATTCATTTAGCTAGTGAAACTAAGATTGCTGGACCGATTCATTATCGGTGGATGTATCTTGTTGAATGATGGTTGTATATTTTGAAATCTCTTATTGGTAATAGGGCATGTACTGAAGGTTCTATTGCAGAAGGCTATATTGCAATTGAATGCATGACTTTATGTTCGAGGTATCTGCATAGAATTGACACAAAGTTCAATCAACCTGAAAGAAATTTTGATGGTGGTTTAAAAATATGTAGTGGAGGCTTATCTATATTTTGTCAACCCGGAAAAACTCTAGGAGCTAAAACTCCATGTGAGCTTGAAGCAGATGAATTAGAACAAACACATATATACATATTGAAGAATTGTGATGAAGTCTTACCATTTCTCGAGTATGTAGAGTTCTTTCATATCATCTTATTATTATCATTTCCTTTAGGATAATTTCCTTTCTATATGAGATTTAAGGTTCACTTCAATTTTGTAGAGAGTTTGCACAAACTCGTGAGAATGCTCAACACTTGTCTGATGCAGAATGGAACCGACAAGTTATTGAATGGTTTAAAGATAGGGTGATTAATACATAAACATCAAATTTAATATTTAAATATGTTAATACTAATTCTAAAATAATCAATGTAATATTGTTAATAGGTCGTACAATTGCACAAAGGAGATGATAGTCGTATGATGGAAGATCTCTAGTCACTTTCACGCGGTCCTACCCAATATTTGAGGCGTTCTTATGGTTATGTTGTTAATGGATATATATTTCATGTAGAAGATTATGATAAAAAGTTAAGGACTCAAAATTGTGGCGTTGTTGTATTGGGTGAGAATGATAAAGATAGTAAGAACCTTGATTAATACAGTGTATTAACAGATGTGATTGAGTTGCAATTTGTCATGGATAGAAGAGTGGTTTTATTTCTTTGTAATTGGTTTGATATGTATGATGAAATAAAAGGAGTTAAAAAAGATGAGTATGATTTTGTGAGTGTTAATCCGGGTAGATTTTAGAAAATAAATGAGCCCTTTGTTTTAGCAAACCAAGCATCCCAAGTGTTCTATGCTAATGATAATTCCAACAAAGGTTGGAAAGTCATGATGAAGACTCAACCTCGTGATTCCTTTGAGATTATCGAACAAATGAATGATGATGTTGTAGAGTTAGGAAGTCCTTCACAAAAGAAACGAAAAAGAACTAATGAGGTAAAGTATCTTTTTTTTATGAATTGATATATTTATTGTTACACATTATGAAAGCATGATTAATTTTGTAACTACACTGTCAAACATTATTTCTTATTATTTTTTACTTTTGGATTTTTTTGCAGGTTCAAGATGAAACTAGTCAAGATTGAAAATGAGGACAGTTCAACTATGAAGGGTACTTTGAGATATACATTTGTTGCGCCTTGTTCTATTGGAAAGGGACGAGGACGAGGAGTTGGACTTAAATCGTTGGGTGAGAAAGGGAATATGCCAGCTAAGAAGTTATTTTCTCAATCTAATGATCTTGTTAACCACTACATCCAAGAAATTGAAACAAGTAAGATATATATTTTTTTTGTTAAACAAAAAGTTATATTCAACTAGTAATCGTTATGTACAACCTAGCGATTACACTCTATTTTTTCTGTTTCACAATCTCTTCTTCTCAACGAGTTCTTGACGTTGTTCTTCAACTTCTCATGCTCCAAAACACTATGTTAAGTATTGATAATATTAATTATTTTCTCTACGTTTTATAGGGAAGACTCGAGGACTAGGACAAAAAAGTTATACAATGTCTAGTAGTCAAGGAATGGAAACAATGCGTAAGAACTCCCTAGATATTGAGAAAGAGAACATGAAAATTAATATTCCATCTCCGACATGTACTAATCAAGTTAAGCAATACACCAAAGAAGTTGAAACAAGTAAGTTTGTTTTCAACTCTGTTGTATTTTTTTAGAACTATTGTATTTTGAGAAACTGTTATGTTACATTTTCTCGGATCCAGGTGCTTCAGGAAAGGGAATACATCAAAGATATGGGTCTACACTGTCTTCTAAAAGCACAAGATCGAATACTACCAAGTGTTCTAGTCAAGAAATGCAAAAAATGGACAGAAATCCCTTGGTTAGTGAGAAAGATGATAAGCAAATCAATATTTCATTGCCTCCATCTACTGATCAAGTTATGAAACACACCGAGACAACTGAAAAATGTATGATATTCTTAATACATATGTTATGTTATTAGTTTGTAGAACTGAATTTGATCGCTAGTCTTTACCAAATTATGAAACTGTAGGTTCACCTAATCCAAAAAAGGTAAGAAGAGTTCGAGGGAGCAACATGTGCAAAGAAGTTGCTGCACTTGAAATTGGACAAAAGCTGAAAGTAACCTTTTACAATAATCGAACGGTTGGAACAAATAGCAAATTGTTTTCGAGGCATTTGGGAAAAATTGTTTGTGATCGTAATAAATGTCCATTGGGAGTATCATCTTGGAATGATATTAAACAAGAAAAGTTGAATCATATGTGGGCAGTCGTTGAGGTAACAAATGTCACATGATTCAACTTCTTTATTGTTATTTGATACATCTAAGTATTCTTGTCCATATAACAGTCATTGAGGTAACAAACTTATATGTGATTCAAATATAGAATTTTTTGTCGAATAATTTTCACATTTCACATGTGCTACTGCATTCAAATGTATGTGAATCACTGGATTTTTCTCTCTCTAATAGATGAAAAAGAAAAAGTAGATGTAGAAGATGCAAAGCTCTGTTTCTACTGGAACATTTGCTGCTACTGGAATTATAATGAGCTACTGGAATAAGTAAATGTGCAACTAGAATTCTTTTTCTACTGGAATATTTGCTTATTCTACTAGAACAGAACTCTTTTTCATTTTGACATCCTTTCCTGATACTTTTTCCTTATTAATAACTCGAACTCATGATTTGATTATTGTATCATAAATTTGAGAGTGTTGACATGAATGATCATCGTGATCATATATTGGGATGGATGAATGAGTTATGGAACAAATGGAGACGACACTTGCATGCAAAATATGTTAAGGATAAGCCTATTTAATAGTCTCTTAGGAATATTCCAAGGGGAGTAGACAAAAAAGAATGGGAATGGTTAATAAAGGAACATTTTGCTTCTGAAATTTTCAGGTATGCCTAATGATTTAAAAGTATATTTTTCACTCTTTTCTACTACTTGATTTATCTCATTAGCACCAAATATATCCAGTTGTTGATCCATGTTGCTGAAATAGTAATTGTGCTTTGAATTGCTGCATCACCCGTTTGGTATAGATTGCTCCACAGACTGCTCCACGTGTACCTCAATCTCGCTTTGTTGAACTGCTTCTTAGTGATATGTAAAATAGAGGTAGTAATGTTAGAAGTAGTTCTGTAAATTGTTGCAGCAGTAGCATTGAAGGGATACGTGAATTCCCTTTCTGATGGATTTCCAGGATGATTTCCAGTAACAGATTGCAGCAGTACCTCAATCTTGCATTTGTTTCTTTTGGAAAGTCTTCTTGTTTCTTTCTTTCCAAACAAAGTAAATTCTACCAACTAAGACAATTTAGTATTCAGGCAAGAAGCAGTAGGAATGCAGCAAATAGAGCTAAGTTGACGATGCTTCATCATATTGGTAGCAAGCCTATTCGAGAGATTATTTATCTAAAGGTATTATCATAAAACTATTTCATAAATGGAATATTTACAAGGTTTGAGTTCTTTGACATGTTTGCCTTTGATGTAAAGGGAGGGAAAGATGGCAATCCACCAGATTTGGCAACCATTTTCTTTGAGACTCGTAAGAAAGATAACAAGCTTGTTGAACCTGAAGCAATTGAAAAACATGTACGTTTGGTAAATTCAATATGTTTATTACTTGAAATTGCTATGTGTTTTGATAGAAAATGTTCTTTTATATATTTCGTAGGCTCAACTCCAAGAAATTGTTCAAGCAGATCCATCTCTACCTAGCATAGAGATTGTTGAAAAATGTTGTGGACCTCAAACTCGTAGCCATGTATTTGGATTTGGGGGTGGAGTAAAGGCGAACGATTTAAAAGGTGGAACTTCTTCAAAGGATGAACTATTTTCTGCTCTACGTTCATCTCAAGAGGATGACAAATCCTTGAATGAAGAAAACAAATTCTTGAATGAGGAAAACAAATCCTTGAACGACCGCTTGTCTACCTTAGAAAATGAGATGAAAGAAGTAATGAAAATGAAGGAACTCTTGTTGCTCAACAGTCACATGTTCAACCTGCGACATGTTTTGTTTCAACTGAATGACCTCTACTTTTTTGTTGACCAAGTAAGCAACAAATACCTAAATTTTTAGTTTATTTTTTTGATTTGCATATAGTCACTTTCTAGTTAGACTAATTCTGGCAAAAAAGGATGGTAGCTAATACTTTCTAGCTAAAAGATAGAAACTAAATTTGGCTAAATCCATCCTCATCTCTACAAGTTTTCTTGTTCTGATTGTCTTAGAATTTAAACTCAATCGAGCAGAATTATTCGTAGTGTCCTTAGAAAGTAGACACTGATGTCATATTGGCTGGGTTGTTTAAGGTTTTTCTGAATGCATGTATAATTAAGTAGCAATGAGAAACTATGGAATGGGGTTAGTGCATTCCCCATAACCTTTTTCCCTGACAATATGTTGCTTTGAGTCGATATGGGATTGCACAAACATTAACCATTAGGAAAACATTATAGAATCGTCATGTACTTTGTATTTTGATTTGTGCACCCACAAGTTAATCAAAGTGGATCTGATATGTGTGTTATTGTTGATGATACCACAGCTTCCTACGAAAAACTGCCAGACTTCATTTGCCATGTCTCCTACTCTAATAATGTGTTCAATGTTTTCATTTTTGTGCACTCTGCAACAATGGCATCTAGACGAGCCATGTATTTTGAACCTGCAAAGTTTATCATCAGTAGGTAAACTATTTGATAACATTCGTAAAATAAAAAAGAAACTTTAAAAGAGAGTTTAGGATGCTAGTTCTTTATAGAAGTTAAAGAAATTGTTTTAAATTTCCTTAGGCTTCTCCAAGCTGATTTACATGTAAATCTGCCCGTGTCTTCAAGGGTCCAAACTGAGACGTCTTTGTGTGCATCATGAATTTTGATTCCTTGAATGTGCTCGGTAATGTGAGAAGGAGTTATATCCATCAGTTTTGGCATATTTGATATTTCATTTACAATGTAGTCCAAGACTTTGATATCCTTAGAGCTTTGTTGATGATTAAGGAGGTTACAGAGGGGGCCTTTTCCCGTCCAGTTATCCCTCCAGAAAGAGCAATTTCCCTTAGCAATTTTCCAGAGTATGTGATGATCATAATATTTTTTAACCTCCATCATCATTTTCCACATATGTGATTGTCCAGATCTCCATTTATTTCCAACTGGATGAGTTCCAGTACAATACTTAGCCTCTAAGAACTGGTTAAGTAGAGAGGTTCTTGTTCGAAAATTCCACAAGACCTTAGCTAGTAGAATAACAGTAGTTTTAGGCAACTCTACCACTTAAAAAGAAGCAGTTCTGCAGGGTATAGTCTCAACGTCTCGTTTATAACACATTAAAAATAAGGAAGTTTAGTGAAATCAGATTCTCAAGGTCATCGATGTGGTATCTGTTCTCGCTATAAACAAAACTTTGTACAGAATTCAGGTTCTGATATAGAGTGCCCTTCTTCTCACTGCTTCTGCACTGCTGCATTCTTTTATCTTTGCTGAACAAGAAAATATATTACTTTATCAAAAAGTGTCTACAGAGACTTGTGGCACTGTCACTTATCTAGTAGGAACAATATTTACATCCATTACAGGAGCACTGGTACTTCCATGTATATACAGAGATGCAATAGTCTGCAGTGCTGCATTCTTGGACTACCTCTTTATTTATTAAATTCTCTATGCACAAATAGTATTTGGATTCTTGATAAATGCATCTCAATGTTTTTCTGATCATTTTTTCTTATGTTCTGCAACTTTTGTTGATGTTTCTAGATAGCACTTGTTGAAATTTGAACTGCTTTTGGGGTAAGTGATCGACCTAATTCTAGTATGAAATTTACATGTATACAATAGTTATTTATCGTTTTTTTAAATTTTGAACCAGCAGATTTTGAAGATTGAAGTTTCAAGTCAAGATACAAGTTTGGAAGTAATGCACAAGCTTGTTATTAGTTTTCTATGAATGTTATGCAAAACTCAATAGTATAGTCTAACTCGGATGTTAGATAAGTTTTTTGAAAAAAAATATTGCAACTAACATCATGGGATGTTAACCAATTTATTATAATTAATCGCAATCTTTATCTCTATCTTCTTTGTTTTGTCTTTCTATATAATTTTTTTAATCGAGAGTTTTAGTAGAGATTTAGTGTTTGTTAAAGAGATTTATTTATTGTGGTATCAATTTAACTAGGACCATTGATGTTCAATCTAGGACCAGAAATGTTGCTCGTCTCTAAAGGACAATTTAAGATCAGAAATGTCTCGTCTCTAAGGAATAATCTAGGACCCGTAATATTCTCGTCTCAAAAACTAATAAAGGACCAGATCATTCTCATCTCTAAAACTAATCAAGGACCAGGTCATTATCGTCTCTAAAACTAATCAATGACGAGGTTATTATCGTCTCTAAATTAAACTAATCAAGGATGAGGTTATTATCGTCTCTAAATTAAACTAATCCAGTACCAGAATGTTCTCGTCTCTAACGATTTCTAGGACCAGGTTGTTGATGGTCGCTAAAGTGATTTAACGACCTGAAATCCCAAGATATATATGGTCTATTTGAGACCAGATATGTTGTCTCTAAAAGCATTTCACGAGAAGATTTTTCCCCGTCTTCAATGCCATGTAACGACCAGCCTTTTCTCTTCATCGCTAAAGACCAATTGCGACTAAGGCAGCTGCGACGAGTGGAGACCAGCCTTTTCTGGTCTCTACTTCGCATTTGGGACCAGATATAGATTTTTAGGGACTAGATTTCCCTTACTTAGAGACTGTGTTTTTCTTGTAGTGATGATACGGCTGTGTCCTGAATTGTTACCCCACTATCTTCTGCCTCTAATAATCTGACACCCAAGCTAGCTAACTAATGAAGCTCTCGCGCTAGCTCAGGCTTCTCAACACCTAAATATGATAAACTACCCATAGATCTTCGACTGAGGGCATCAGCTACCACATTTGCCTTTCCTGGATGATATAAAATGTCCACGTCGTAGTCTTTCAGTAACTCAAGCCATCGACATTGTCACAAATTTAACTCCTTTTGTCTAAAGATATATTGAAGGCTTTTATGATTGATGAGTCCACAAATTGGACTCATTTAGCACTTTATTTTAATAGAAATAGTGTCCTCAAATGCTTATTTATTCTAAATATCTGATGAAAACACTTAAGTTTCAGGTATTTGAAGTTTTAGTGGAAGCATGGACACTTAGGCGCAAAAAGGAACAAAAATGCTAAAAAGAACGAAGACGTTGAAGCCTGAGCATCGCCAAGCACACTTGGCAATTCGCCGAAGGGACGCACTCTGCCCTTTGTTCCAGTATGCGAAGCCCTGAAGGAGCAGGATAAAAAAGGCGATGAAAGAAGCAGTCGGCGTTTCGCCGAATAGTTCCGCGAAGCAGTACTATGTCGCCCAATGACACAGAGCACGACGATACTGAAGGCTAGTGCAAGAAGGCGATGAACTACACAAAATGGCGAATCGCCGAGTTAATCTGTAATTTCGACTAACCTCGTCGAGCAATCCGCCAACACTCTTTTCTGAAGTCTATAAATACTAAACTCTTTATTAATTTTAGTAGAGTCGAACCATTATTAGAATTTTCACAATAGAATAGTACTTTTTGCTCTAAGCTTGAGATGGTTTTGGAGACTTGAAGGAAAAGAGGGTTTTCATCTTCAAGATTTTGAATTGGGTCTCTTGGATTCTTCATTCTTGGCCTGTAACAAGACTTAAATTTTCATATCCATTTGAATGCAAGCTCATTTAGGTATAGATTTCTATCTCTTGTTCATGTCTAGCTAAAACCCCCATTCTTGGGGTGTGATTTAGCAAATATGTGTTGATATTATTGTTGGGTCTTGTTTGCTGATAGGTTAGATGTATTTTAATGGCTATTTCACCTAGTGGTTGTGGTTTAATTTAATGGGTTTGTTGTTGCAAATACAAAACCACCCATGTGTTTTCGGCTTACTCAAGAGAGAGGTTGTGAAACCAAGACCGCTAGACTGATGGCCTAAGGAGTGAGTTGACATGAGGTTCAGCCCGAGAGGGTGAGCCCTAGTCCCATATCCTAACACTCAGCTCGAGAGAGTGAGTGGGTTAAAGCGTAGGCTGGCTTTCATGTGGAAAATGGGTGTCCGAGAGAAACCCATTTGAAACGAGGTAAGTTGCTCGAGAGAGAACTTATTACCATCTAAAGCTTAGTCTAGTCACTATTAGCTTGCAAATTTCCTATCGAAATCATTACTCAACGACTAATATCAATTTATATTGTGGTCACACCCCAAGGACTTCTCCCCATACTTGCTCTACCCTTAAATTTTGTAGTTTTTATTACACTTGTGACAAACCCCCATTTGATATTTGACACTTTTGTGTCACCCCCTTTAATTTACTATGTTTTTACTCGTTAATGTCTTAAGCTATGACTAATTAGAACTAAATTTTATTTTTCTATTAATTCTCAAAACAACTCCCTTGGGACACGACCCTAACCCTTGGTTGGGTTACTATATTATCGACGATCGTAGACACTCGTACCGTAGGTTAGTGTCATTGGTCACGATAAGCATCAAAATGGTGCCGTTGTCGGGGAGTGGTGTTATTTGAGAATTTTTAGATTAGTAGAACTTTTGTTCTTCTTAGTTGTAGTCTACTTACCTAATTCTAAGTTTTGTCTAGCTTGTTTGGGTGTTGAGACAGGATAATTATTATACATGATGGGGAAGGTGGACCAATGGAGCACCTCATAGTAGAAGTGATAAGATTCAGGGATCACATCTTGAACTTCAAGCATCTTGGGAGAACCTTTTCATGAGTCGTGGCTGAGGTTTAAAACACTATTGATACAATGCCCAACTCATGAAATCCCCAATTTAGTTCTACTGGAATGCTTCTATAGGAGTCTAAATCCCAGAAACAGAGGGTTAATCAACTGACTTATGCTAGGTGTCCGTGAGAAATACTCCTATGAGACCGCAGTCAAATTCCTTGACCTTGTGGCTAAAACCAACAAGGATACTGAGAAGGACCAGCAATTGATCATTTTGCTGGGTCAGATGGATAGCTTGACCCAAAGGGTCGAGGAACTGGAGGTGGTGTCCAAAGAGAAGAGCAAATGCAGACCACCTATTGAGCAGGGAAGATTTGTGGACATAAAAAATAAACATATCGTAGATATGTTATTAATCATTCTTCAAAAGCTAAATGAGAAAGATAGAGTGCTAGAGAAGATTAGAGAAAATATAGAAGTGCTAAATCAGATGAGCAATTCTCACTCTAGATCTATCCAGCTAATGGAAACTTTCTTAGGTCATGTAATGCCTAATCTCCACCAGACACAAGGCAGGGGGTTGCCATATGATGTTTTGGCTACCCCCAAAAGTAAAGTTTAGGTGCTAACCCGCGTCGTGCCACGACGTTAACTAAGGTGTTGTTTGGGAGGCAACCCAAAACCCTTTAAGTGTTTCATAATTACTAGTAGAATAATGGTGTGTTGTTTGTACATGTTAAAGTAAGGGAGGTGATTGAAATAGTATATGGAGGCAAGCAATAGTTCAAGTTGGTGGATCGCCGACAAGATCGACGAACACGATTCTGTCCGCCGTTTGACTCAAGGCACTGTCAGCTTGGATCCTATAAAACTCAACGGTCTGTAGAAAATTAGTGGCGTATCACTGACCATGTCGGCGATCTCGATGTGGACTGCCGTTGGAATCCTCACATGAGTTGCAGATCCTGTTACATTTGGCAAATAAACTAGACATTTGGCGGTTCGCCGAGTGAATGGGCGAACTTGTCTCACATCGCTGAATGGGCGGAAAATGGATGGTTTTTGCAAGCCACAGGTTTAAAAGTTCTATTTCATTCTCTTTCTCTCACTGCTTCGTCCTATCAAACTCACACCTGCACTCCAGCCTTATATTTCTTGTACTTTTAGAGTATTTTAGTTGTTGAATTGTGCTCGGAGTTGGATTGCATTGTTGACTAGCACTTCATTAGTATCTATTCGGCATCAAAGGTTGGTAACTCGAACCCCGCGTTTAAGATATTAACATTGTACTCATTTGCATAATTCTATTGATATTGATTAAATCGAGTCTCTGGGTTACTAGGATTGCATGTATTGTTGATTATGATTCAGTAGTTGTCACATGATTTGAGGGACTCCCATTCGACTGTGCTTTGAGTTGAATTTTTACGTGGGGAAAATGTGAAACTTCTATGGGTCTTCATTGAAATTGAGTTATTTAAGCCTAAATTGCATTATCTGGGTTGCGGGGTGAAATTTGAGAAGAAATGGGTTGAAAATAGACACGTTTAACTGTTCGGCGAGATGAACAAAACTCGTTGAATTGCTCGGCGGTTCGCCTAATGTCCTCATTTCACCTTTTATTGGATGTTATAAGTATCGATTGATTTATGGCTTTAGGCGGTCAGCCTAAATCACAAGCCGCACTCGGAAACTCACCGAAAGATCCTTTGTTTGCCCTTTATCTGGGCCCTTGTATCATTCGTACATCACTTTCAGCGAATAGTCTAGCTAGATAAGCACTTCGCCAACTAGTTTGGCGAAGCAATTCTGCACTTGGAACCCTCCCTTCTCCTGTTTAAATTACTGTCTAACTTGTATTCGAAGTCTTTGCAGAAATGGCTAGACCAAAATTTGCAGGAAGAAATGAACCACCCCGGAACGTAAGAGCACGTGAGTTTAAAGAAGATGAAAAGAAAGTAGAGCTAGCCAGACAAAGGAAATATACCAAGGAAGATAAAGCCAGAAGGAGGATTCCTATTAATCCCGCCATTCCTCTGTGGAGACGCGAATTCTACACAGCCATAGATTCCTTTTTGGTGGCTCATGATGTGGATAGAATGGGTGAGGCTAACATCGCTGCAGAAGCTAAGGCAAATGAAAACAATGCAAATCAGAATGGAAACACTTCGGAAGCTATTGTTTTCTATCAAGTTTATACATCAAACACCAATGCACAGGCAGATGAAGCGAATGCATAAACAGGACCCCCCCCCCCCCTCTTTACCTTCCGCTCTGAGTTTCTTTATTATGACTGCTGAATATTTTGTTATTTGCATTTGAGGACAAATTGTTTTTATTTATGGTGGGGTGAGGCCCACCTTTCGTGTGCTATTTGATGTTCATATTTTGTGATTATATTTGGGTTGTTCTGCTTTTAAATTGTGTTAATACTGCTTTCTGTGAATGTTTGAGCTTGAGGCTCCGCTTATTTTCAATTGCAAAATGATTTTGACCCTTCCGAAATTTTTTGAAATTTTCGCACATTTCTGCCACCTCTCATGTGTTGAATGTGGCTGTTCTTTTGCAAAAAAATTGAGTCTCAATTTTGATCAATACTGATGACTTAAATAGTACTTACAATCGAACGAACATGAATGTACAGCTACGATGAGGCCAAATGAAGTTGTATAGACAATATGTGAACTTTTTGCATCTTGTTGTGATTAGCCATTTATCAAATTGATTCTCTTGTCATGACCGTTGCACACTAGCGAAATTGTGTGGTCTTGTTTGACTCAAGTGTCGATGCCTTGTGTGATGAGCTTACTTTGAACCTTGCATGAATAAACCTAGAATTTGCCCTGTTGGTCTGATTGATTTAGTAAGGTGTGCTCTTGAAATGATCTTAGGCAACTTTTGAAGAGTGTGAGCCAAATTTGACATATACCTCTTTTGTGGCCTACCCGAGAGTGTGAAACTCAATTGAACACCCTTTGAGTCTTACCTTTCTTTGGAAGAACCTTGATACACCCTAGACCTTACTTGACCCACTACCTATAATCCTCTTGATTTGTGGTTTAGCAAATAGTCAACTTAGGCCAAAAGCCTAAGTTGGGGGTTTAGTGAAAAGGAAAAGGGGAAGTCAAGAAGTGCAAGAAAAGTCCCCCTTAACCCATGATGTTGCAGAACAAGGGAAACCCTTCAAAAAAAAAAGATTTGTGGAATAAAGTACAAAAGAAATCGGGTTTCCAAGCAATCCATGGAAGTGAATAAAAAGATGACTTAGAAGCACTAGAACAAGAATTGATAAAGAAAAAGAAGGGAATGCCTTGAGAACACCACATCTCACGAGGATGTAAAGTCACTGAGCCTAAATGACCATACATTTGCACTCAGCCCCATTACAAGCCTTAGAAAGACCTTTTTGATCTTGAGTGAGCCGAACCGAAGATAAATTAGAAAGTAAGGGCAAGCCTATGGGTGGAAACATGCATTGTGTTCCTCTTTTTTAGTGTAAATGTTGCATCTGATTCCTGATCTTGAATTGATTAACCTCTGTGTGTGAATATGGAATCA
The DNA here is from genome assembly GCF_900185275.1 of Solanum verrucosum. NCBI lineage: Eukaryota > Viridiplantae > Streptophyta > Magnoliopsida > Solanales > Solanaceae > Solanum > Solanum verrucosum. The sequence goes on from NW_026019925.1 coordinate 1,292,396, forward strand.
TTCTTTATGTGAGGGCATTTAGATACTTTTCGTTGAGCTTGAACTTGCACAAGTAGCAAGTATTGCGAGCATGAGAATCTTTGGTATTGGTGTGTCACAATTGAAATCTTTGAGTGCACAATTGATCTTTACATGAGTAATTTGAGTCTTGTTGTGTATGTTCATGATTTAGTCTTGTGTAGCACTATTTGAGACACCTTTTTGAACGGCTGAACTTGAGTTTGCTTGAGTTCAAGCAAAAGTTTAAGTTAGGGTTGTTGATGAGTACACAAATTGGATTCATTTAGGGCTTTATTTTAATAGAAATAGTGTCCTTAAATACTTATTTATTCTACATATCTGATGAAAACACTTAAGTTTCAGGTATTTGAAGTTTTAGTGGAAGCATGGCCAGTTAGGCGCAAAAAGGAACAAAAAGGCTAAAAAAACGAAGAAGCTGAAGCCTGAGCATCGCCAAGCACGCTTGGCGATTCGTCGAAGGGACGCACTCCGCCCTTTGTTCCAGTACGCGAAGCCCTGAAGGAGTATGATGAAAAAGGCGATGAAAGGAGCACTCGACAATTCGCTGAATAGTTCCGCAAAGCAGTACTATGTCGCCCAATGACACAAAGCACGACGATGTTGAAGGCTAGTGCAAGAAGGCGATGAACTATACCAAACGGCGAATCGTCGAGTTAATCAACGATTCCGACTAACCTCGTCGAGCGATCCGCCAACACTCTTTTCTGAAGTCTATAAATACTAAACTCTTTATTAATTTTAGTAGAGTCAAACCATTATTAGAATTTTCACAACAAAATAGTACTTTTTGCTCTAAGCTTGAGAGGGTTTTGGAGACTTGAAGAAAAATAGGGTTTTCATCTTCAAGATTTGGAGTTGGGTCTCTTGGATTCTTCATTCTTGGCATCTAACAAGACTTAAATCTTCATACCTATTTGAATGCAAGCTTATTTAGGTATAAATTTCTATCTCTTGTTCATGTCTAGCTAAAACCCCCATTCTTGGGGGTGTGATTTAGCAAATATGTGTTGATATTATTGTTGGGTCTTGTTTGCTGATAGGTTAGATGTATTTTAATGGTGATTTCACATAGTAGTTTTGGTTTAATTTAATGGGTTTGTAGTTGCAAATACAAAACCACCCATGTGTTTTTGACTTGCTCGAGAGAGAGGTCGCGAAACCAAGACCGCTAGACTGATGGCCTAAGGAGTGGGTCGACATGAGGTTCAGCCCGAGAGGGTGAACCCTAGTCCCATATCCGAACACTTAGCTTGAGAGAGTGAGTGGGGTAAGGCGTAGGCTGGCCTTCATGCAGCAAATGGGTGTCCGAGAGAAACCCATTTGAAACGGGGTTAGTTGCCCGGGAGGGAACTTATTTTCATCTAAAGCTTAGCCTAGTCACTATTTGCTTGCCAATTTCCTATCGAAAGCATGTACTCAACGATTGATATCAATCTATATTGCGGTCACACCTCAAGGACTTCTCCTCATACTTGCTCTCCCCCTAAATTTTGTTGTTTTTATTACACTTGTGACAAACCCCCATTTGATATTTGACACTTTTGTGTCACCCCTTTTAATTTACTATGTTTTTACTCGTTAATGTCTTTAGCTATGACTAATTAGAACTAAATTTTATTTTTCTATTCATTCTCAAAACCACTCCCTTGGGACACGACCCCAACCCTTGGTTGGGTTACTGTATTATCGACGATCGTAAACACTCGGACCATAGGTTAGTGTCGTTGGTCATGATAAGAATCAATGATCTGTGAAGATGTCAACATGAACACCAAACAAATAGTGTCTCTAGATCTTTAACACATACACAACTGCAACCAACTCTAAATCGTGGGTCGGATAGTTCTTCTCATGCTTTCTTAACTTCCTTGAAGCATATGTGATAACCTTACCATATTGCATTAGAACACATCCTAACCCAACACCAGAAGCATCATAATACACTGCATAGCCTTCTGAACCCTCTGGCAATGCAAGAACTGGTGTTGATGTCAACCTGTCCTTCAGCTCCTGGAAACTATGCTCGCAAGCCTCAGTCCACTGGAACTTAGCTGCTTTTTGAGTCATCTTCGTTAATGGGGCTGAAATTGAAGAAAACCCCTCTACGAATCTTCTATAGTACCCAGTTAACCCTAAGAAACTACAAACCTCAGTTGGAGTCATGGGTCTGGGCCATGTCTTTACGGCTTCAATCTTTTGTGTATCAACCGCAATGCATGCATCTGATACAATATGGCCTAAGAAACCTACAGAGTCCAACCAGAATTCGCACTTAGAAAACTTTGCATAAAGTTCTCGGTCTCAAAGAACCTGAAGGACTGCTCGAACATGATTTGCATGCTCAGCTTTTGAACGTGAATACACCAAAATATCATCAATAAATACAATCACAAACAAGTCTAGATACGGCCTGAATATCCTATTCATCATATCCATGAACATTGTTGGGGAATTAGTTAATCCAAAAGACATTACCAAGAACTCAAAGTGTCCATATCTGGTTCTAAAAGTTGTCTTTGGAACGTCTTTCTCCCGAACTCGTATCTGGTGGTACCCTGATCTTAAATCAATCTTTGAGAAACACTTAGCACCTTGTAACTGATCAAACAAGTCATCTATCATCGAAAGGGGATACTTATTCTTTATAGTTGCCTTATTCAGCTGTCGGTAATCGATACGCATTCTTAGTGAGCCATCTTTCTTCCTTATGAACAACACTGGCGCACCCTATGGTGAAGCACTAGGCCTAATAAAGCCTTTATCCAACAAGTCTTTCAGCTGATCCTTCAACTCCTTTAGCTCAGCAGGAGTCATTCTATAAGGAGGGATAGATATGGGTTGTGTACTTGGTAGCATATCGATAGCAAAATCAATTTCCCATTCTGGAGGATTACCAGGGAGCTTGTCTGGAAAGACATCTAGAAACTCATTAACTACCGGAATAGACTGAAGAGTTGGTGGTTCGACATCTATATCATGAACGTGAACAAGATGATAAATACAACCCTTAGTAATCATCCTCCTCACCTTAAGATAGGAAATAAACCTACCTTTCAGTGTCGTTGTATCGCATTTCCATTCCCAAACTACCTCTCCTGAAAAGTGGAATCTAACAATCTTTGTCTGGCACTCAACACTAGCATAACAAGACGCTAACCAGTCCATACCCATAATGACATCGAAATCAACCATCTCTAACTCTACGAGATCTACAGAGGTCTGACGGTCGATAATTTCTACCGTGCAACCTCGATAGACTCTCCTAGCAACAATAGACTCACCAACTGGTGTAGATACAATAAAGGGTCGATCTAATGACTCTACTACTATATATAACTTCCCTACAATAAATGGAGTAACATAAGACATAATAGATCTAGGATCTATCAAAATATAAGCACAATGGGAGCAAACAATCAGTGTACCTGTCACAACATCTAGTGATGACTCTGAGTCCTGTCGGTCGGTTAATGAATATGTACGATTCTGTCCACTACCAGAACTAGATGCTCCCTCTCTGCCTCCGCCTCTACCTCTATGTGTTGAAGTCTGGGTTCCTCGCCCTGTAGATTGTGCTGATGGGGAGGAACCATTGCTGACCTGGTCGCTTGACCTATACCACCTTGACCTATGGTAGGGCAGTTTCTCCACCCATGCCCCTCCTATCCACAATAATAACAACTTGTGGAACCTGTCTGCACCTCCCGAAATGCATCATACAACAAGTAACGCAACACGGTGGGGCTGTCCTAGTCTAGACTGAACCTCTCTACTGCTGCGAGCCTGATGCTCGTGAACCTTCACCTGGGCCTGACTGTTCCTGACGATCAAATTTACTACCCTGAAACTACTGTGGTGGAGGTCTAGGTGGCCTAATAGAATATCGGGGTTTGGGGCCACCTTGAAAATCTTCCTGCGGGCCTAGCCCTCTTCTGTCTCTCTCTCTCGACCCTCTCACTCATATACTGTAGATGTCGGCGATCCTCTATACCTTGTGCAAAGGCCTGAATTCGTGAGATATCCATATTATCATTTAGTGCAGTGGTAGAACAAGCGTCGATATAGTCTGAGTCGAGCCCTCCCACAAATCTACACACCCTATCATGGATCGTATCAACAAATGCTGGTGCATATCTAGCCAATGAATCAAATCTCAGCCCGTACTCTCAGACACTCATGCTGCCTTGTCGGAGGTTCAGAAACTGATCCACCCGGCCATCCCTAATCTCTTGAGGCAAATAGTGATCTATGAAAGCTTCTATAAAGCTATCCCAAGTGGGTAGGGATGCATCTTTTCCCCTATATCTCCCCCAACTCTCGTACCACAATACTGCAATATCGCACAATTGAAATGCTGCTAACTCAACTGACTTAGTCGCTGAGGCATGCCTGACTCTAAAGATCCTATGAATCTGATCAATAAAGAGCTGAGGGTCTTCTCTGCAATCTGTCCCTGTAAACTGTGGAGGATTCAAGGCAAGAAATTCACGAACTCTCGAACTTTCGAACCCTTCAGAAGGTCCGGCAACAACTGGCGCAACTGGTTGGCACTGTGCAGCTACTAACTGTGCTAACATACACACTGCACTTTTGAAATCCTGATCAGATGGAATAGGAGAAACTAAGGTGGTACTGCTGGTGGAGCCGGAAGTCCTGTAGCCCTCGGAGGCTCATAAAGCGGTGGAGAAGCTATAGGGGGCTGAGAAGATGTCTCCCCCGGGCCTCACAATGGGCTACCTCCACCTGTGGTACCTTACCGGTACCCTCGCCTACAGCTGTATCTAGCCCCTGGCTAGTTGTGGTCTATCTAGTGTCAGTCATCTCTATCTGCATACAAGTATCAATTATAAGCCAGAAACCTCAACCCTTAAGACACCGCTCTGTAGCACGGGGTGAGCAAAATAAGGATAGTCATTTTAACATGCCCAGTAGCTTTTTGCTTATCGGATGTGGTGCACAACACATTTATAAACAAGACTCTACTAGACATGGCTTGCAGACTCCTTAGGATACGACGTTGCTCTGATACCATGTTTGTCATGCCCCAAACTCGAGGGGGGCAACTGGCTCCTAATGCCAAAACTTAGGCCCGAGCCGACCCTGCTGAACCATTTGCTACTAGCGCATGGTAGCCACACGCAATCAAAAAACAAATAAGTATATCTCGGCTTAAAACTATGCCCTCGGCCGGCAAGGCCCTTGTCAACTAATCTATAAAAGAAACAACTACTCCCAGGAGATCATATAAATAAATAACCAACTAGGACAGAAGTCCTGATTGGGCCGTCGAGGCCACCATGATATCTATACCAAAACTAAAAGCAGGTATATATCAATACAATACATCAAACAACTCATAAGCTTCAGCAAACCAACAACATAAGCCAGTATGGCCATAACGTAGTTATACACCCCACACACTAGTCTGCAAGCCTATAAGAGTAGTAAAGATTAGTGGGACAGGGCCCCAGCCTACCCATAAAGATATATACAACAAAAGGTAACAAACCTCCCAACTCTGGTAGCTCCGGAGGAAAGGGGTTAGCCAACCGAATAAAAGTCAATCCTGCTGCTGAGGAGGTCTACTCGGTCGTCTGTCAGGACCTACATGCATGAATCCAGTGCCCCCAGGCAATGTGGCGTTAGTACAAAATAATGTATAGAGTATGACAGGCAATAGACTATGAGGAGGTATCCTGATCTACTGGAATAATCTGATAAATAAATCAAGGATAAGATAAGTGTACTGACCTGCTCCTAAATCTAAACTTATCAAAAATAACAAAACAACAAACTAACCAAACCCCCATAAGCTCGGCATGTATAAACAGCACACAAGACCACCTACTCAGACCTATAAGCCCGGACGGTGCCAATTAGCCTATATACCCCTATCGGTAGTCCCCTAGCCCCGCAGGCAGTCACATAGCCCTCTTAGGCATTAATATAGCCCCGTAGGCAGCACATAGTTCTCTTAGGCATCAACATAGCTTATAGACAACTCATAGCCCTTTTAGACATCAACATAGCTTATAGACAACTCATAGCCCTCTTAGGCAACAACATGGCCCTGTAGGAAGCACATAGCCTTCTTAGGCGTCAATATAGCCCTTTAGGCAACTCATAGCCCTTCTAGGCATCAATATAGCCCCGTAGGCAACTCATAGCCCTTCTAGGCATCAATATAGCCTCGTAGGCAACTCATAGCCCTTTTAGGCATCCATATAGCCTTGTAGGCAGAACATAGCCCTTCTAGGCATAGATCACATTCCTACAACTAACCACAATAGCCCCAAGGGCAACAATAACTGAATAAGAATCCCGACAAGGGAGGATTATATCAACTCGAGCAGCCAACAATCAACAATAATGGCTACAAGTGTAACAAGGATAACAACCCAATTACATTGCTCATAAGCTTTAAGGAAACATGTCGTAAGTAGGGAATAGCCTTAACTTACCTTTCCAATGAACGCTCGAAAGACCGTAGTTCCTTCACGAAAGTTGTTCCTTTTGTCCTAAGCTTCACAATCACTATATATACACAGCTGAAATGCACCTATAAACAGTTCATAATTAATCTTAAATCGGCAGATTTGCCATATTGCCCTAACTTGTCGAAACGTCCAAAGAAATTCATAAAAACAACCATAAAAGGGTCCTGAGATGATTACCTTTGTTAACCAAGTTTAAACCTTGAAGAAACACCAATAACTACAAATTTATATCTTCAAAAACTAGCTCCAAACATAGCTAATAGGAGGGGAAAACGATTGCCACGTGTAGAGATTGGATTTCTAGGAACGGGGGCAACCTTTAATGGTAGAAATCGTCAAAAAACAACCTTCATCATGCAATAACTCCATAGGAACCATCTCTTAAACTTTTTTTCTGGTTTGGAAGTGATAAGAAATGTTTTCATGTCTTAAAACGTTGAGTAAGCCGACAAACCACATTTTTTACCCGACCCGGATTCTACCCCGGCAGTCCGTAGTAAAACCCTCATAACTTTTTACTCCGATGTCGGTTGGATACGGGGTTTTATGCATTGCAAACTAGACTCGTAGGTCTTCAATTTAATGGGTGATAGGTTTTCTAAATCTTTATATATTGGGAGAAAACATCCAAGACATTTGACCCAAATTTTAGAGAAATCTTTAAAAAGGAACTTACGATAACTTTCACCAACCTTTATTTTGCCACTTACCTAACTTTAAAACTTAAGATACAACCCTTGAACACTTAAAATATGGCATATTACATCATTCTTAATTTATTACTCACCCTCCTTGTCTTTCCACAAAGATACGAGTTAATTTAGACGTTTTGAAAAGTCGAGGTGTTAAAGGGTGTGCACAAGTCAACACTAAAACTTATATAAAGTTGAACAAGTAGACACACATGTGCTACGAGGCATAATTCACATAGGACGCCACATAGAATGTCGCATAAGACATGAATTATGTCGCCGCATAGGACGTCAAGTAGGACACATGCATGTGTCTACTTGTTCAATTCTATACAAGTTTATGTGTCTATTATGCACATCCAAAATTGGAGGACATTGATGTCAAATGAAAATGACATATTAATGTGTCATGCCTTTTAAGAAATATATATTCAAATTTTAAATATTTTTTGTATAAAATTATTGAACAAACGCGACTTCCCCGATAATTTTTTAATAAAATGAAAAATATTTTTTCATGACCAGACCACACTAAGAAAGGAAATGATTAAAAGGCCTCGAACTTAATTGTTGAGTATGAAAAAAAATCTCATTAAAAGTGAAAACTACATTAGAAAATAAATTTTGCAATCTACGAATTCAAATCAATCAAACTCTAATATGTAGATACAAACCAAACGGGATTTAAAAAAAAATATAGTCTTGAATGTATAGACTTTTGAAGTGAATCAATAAATGGGAAAGGAAATGACTAAAAGGCCTCAAATTTGAATTTCGGGTATAGTGATAAGTACATTCAAAAATAAATTTTGCAATCTACAAATTGAAATCAATCAAACTCTAATACGTATATATACAAACCAAATAGGAAATCAATTTTTTTTAAATACATGGTCTTGAATGTATAGACTTTTTGAAGTGAATCAATAAATGGGATCCATGTTTTAACTTTGCAATGATTTCCTTTACTCCTCCCAATGTGTTGGTACACGTGTAACAATTAGAATCCACAACTATTGACTTAGTGGTGGATACATTGAGAATTACATAAATTTTGGCTAATTTTTTTGGTAAGTTCATACTCTCAATGCACAATTGTACACTTAAACTAAGCTTGGAATTTTATTAAGTTGACAAAATTGTCCTTGGTCGTCCAGGGCTTCACATTTCTATATATGTACTAGATAATGTAAGGCCCGTGATACGGGCCCAATATAATCTCACATATTTTATTGAAAAATTACAAAATTTACAACTGAAGATATCATAATTCCCTCTCGGATACATCCTTATTTCCTATCGGATACATTTATCCCCTCTCGGATACATCCCTCCCATAGACTAATATCATTTGCAATGTATCAGAAAATCAAGAAATGTATTTAAAAGCAATGAAAAATTCGAGATTTTTGTAATTGAGGAAACTTCTGGAATATAATGTAATTAGCCTCCAAATATATGAGATTTCTGTACTTTATACTCTTTTTTTTCTTCAGTAAACAACTTCAATATATAACTTAATAATCTATTTCGAATGTTCAACGACATAAATGTGTTGTTTACAACACAAATTGAGAAAGTTGAATTCTGAAAAATTCTATGCAGCAAGGAAATAGAGAATTGTGTTAGATTATGAGTTAAAACATATCATGTTCGAGGAATATATAAAATGTTGATATTTTTAAAAAAGTTCATCGATCTACATATATTTCGCAAGTGGTATCTATTTTTCACTATGTTATGTGTTATTTTGCAGCCTTTGTATTATTTTTAATTTAGTTGAGTCACACCATGAAGGTTTGAGAGAGGGTTGTGAAGTTGAGATTAAGAAGAATTGTGACTATTTCTGATAATCAGTTCATATTCATGCCAGGACAGTCGATTACAAAGAATATTCATCTCATGACGAGATTGGTGGAGCAGTATAGGGAGAGGAAGAAGGATTTGCACATGGTGTTTATCGATCTAGAAAAGTCTTACGACAAAGTTTCCAGAGAGGTTCGTTGGAGGTAATTAGGGGGTGTACCCGTGGCATACACTAAGTTGATCAAGGACATATACAATGGCACAAAGACTCGAGTGAGGATGGCGGGGGGAGGGGGTTGAGCAATATGCTTCACCCCATGCATATTAATACTCTATTATGCATTATGAATTTTAATTTAAAAAACAGGTACATAAGTGATTATTTTAATTTTCACATAGACATGCATGCATTTTGTATTATTTTTATAGAAAATAAATAGTATTGTTTTTTTTATGGCAATAGTCTGACTAGCCTAGACGCATTGATTAGTCCACCGGATCACCTAGCTTAATATTTTGGCTAACCTTTCAATCGCAAAATCCAAAATTCAACTTTATGAAACTAATAAGATTTAAATTCATGATATGTGTTCATTTATTAATTAATAAGCTACTCAAAATGAAATGATTGGCCAATAGACCACACTATATCCTTATTATTATCCTACTAAAAGTTGGTGCGGAGCTTGAATATGATTTTAGGATTGAAGATCCATACATGGGTATCTCCTCATGGTCTATTTTTAAATTATTTCTTATTATAACTATGATCCAATTTTCATTTAGAACCATATTTCAGTCATTAAGTGTAGAACCGCTTAATAGGTACAATCACAATTAATTATTACTTTGATAAATTATTAAATTCAGTGCATTCTTAATTAATTAATCTTAGGTCTAGATCATTTAGAAATAACACGTATGTATGAGTGTCAATTAATGTTTTCTCCTCGTAACTTTTTTCTTTAATCTAAAAAATATTCCATAATTTTGTCGAGACCATATATTTTTAATGTGTTAGGTCAAGTAGGGCGAGACAATATAATGAATAGTTTTTTATTTTTGAAAAATTGGCTTAAAATAAAAAATTTCATACCAATAGAATTAAATAGAAGTACTATAACCTAAAATAGTAATTGTCGATCTTTGTAAGTGAAATATCAATAATTGAGAGACTATATTGTCACACACCAAATCCGGATGTGATGGCCCATGTCCATTTCCCACCGGACACGTCAGCCTAACCCAACCACAACGATACAGAAGTCGAAATACGAGAATAAAAGATAATAAATAAGCGGAAGACTTTAATTAAGACTCAACACTACCCAGAATTTGGTTGTCACATGTACAAACCTCTAAATACAGAACTCGAATAAAAATATACAAGTCTCAGAGTATAGTTCTCGAATAGAACAAAACTGAAAGTAAAGATAATTCAAGGGCACGTCTAGAATGAACCGCTACCTCTCGAGTATGTCCCGAAGCTCAATCTGCTAAAGAAAATACTAAGTCGAATCTGAGAGAGCTGTCAACCTACACAATTGTGTAGAAGCAAGGGTGAGTACCGAAAACCACAGGTACTCGCAAGTAACTCTAAACTAAGCAAAACTAGTAGCTACAAACAACTCCTTTCAAACCCAACCGAACCACCGAAACTTCAATCTAGCAGCAAACCAACCAACCTATACTAAACAGATCATATTCAACAGCCAGAACCAACAATATATTCTCATCAACCTCAGATCAACAAATAAGAGCAAGTAGATCAAACTCCACATAAGAAGGGTAAACCGATACAATCCACACATCACAGGCAAAGATAAGGCAAATGCAATGCAAAATGCAATAATGATGTCATGTAGTCGTGATGCATGTCTGTCCTACGATACACATCTGTTGACGTAATCAGTCGGCGCTGAATACTCAAATCAGAACCCATGGGGGCCACACATGGACCATGTATCACCGCCGGAACCAGATCCCATCGGCATCCAAATCACTAGCCGAAGCTAGTCCATCTCATATATCTCTAGCCGGAGCTAGTCTCAACTATGTCTCATATCCATCCATCCTCATATCAGTGTCTCAGAACTCATGCAACAGATAGTTCACACATGTGATGAATAATGAAAATGCACATGTCACCAATCACAATCATATCACGACCCACCATAGTATTACACATCATTTGTCTCAATCACAACCATATCACGACCACATCATAGTATTACACATCACCTGTCTCAATCACAACCATATCACGACCACATCATAGTATTACACATCATCTGTCTCAACATCAATGTCTGTATCAATCATAGCCTACTCATGCTCTTCTATCCCCTCAATATCAGTTATCACATGACTTATTCAACAAATTTAAGTCACATATAACACATTTAACTCGTTTTATTCCCCATCTTTCATTTACAACAATTTCAATCAACAAATAAAACCCATCCACAATCCCCATTACTCCCCAACACAATTTGGAAAGTAGTCATGCGTAGTCTAAGAGTTTTACAAAGTTTGGAAGCCACTTGCCTTAAAACGAATTCCAAAAGTTACTTGACTTGAGTCTTTCCTTTTCGAGTATAATCCGGATCACGATAATCTATTTAAACAATTATTCACAATCACAATTCGAGTCCAATGACACCAAAATTAAGAAATTTAGGGAAAAAGGGCAAAACGGTCCAAAAGTCTCATACCGGAAAACGATACCCAAATCTGGAAATTTTTTATGTAAAATGATCCTTAAAGTATTTGGAAGCTAATGGTGAAAACCAATTTGAAAACGGAGTTGAAATCAATTCACAAACTCAATTTGAAGGAAAATTCACGTTCTTGAAGAAGCCTAAAATATTCGAATCCGAAACCCCGACTCGAAAATGAAATATCTCTTGAAAAACATCTTACCCATGCAAAGATAAGTTCAAATATGAAATTTCATAAAAAATGGAGTTAAGATCGACCTTGAAATTCTCAATTTATCAAACTTTAACTTTACCGGGAAAGTCCAAATTGTACGCGGTTAATATGATGAAAATAATCGATGAATCAATAATATTATGTTAAAATCAGTTTACCCATAACATAAGGATCGTAAATATACCTTTTTCATCAAAAAGGGAGTCCAAATCGATAAAACCCCAATTTTTCCCAAGAGATTTACGGATAGGAAAAAAAAAACAGATAAATAAATTATGAGAAAATGTCGAATTGAAGATTGAATACTAACCTTCATATTAATTCAAGAAGAAACCCGTAAGAATCACTCCATTCCGATCTCTAGAACTCCCGATATGCTCAAAATACCAAATGAACACAGTCTGAGATTTTTATAACAGTACATGGCTGTTATGCACCAGAAAAACAGAAGTTAATCTTTCACTAAAAAGGCTGTAATTTCCTCATACGATAGTGAAATGACCTGATTCTTTTTTGTAAAAGTCTTAAATAATGATACGGACCTGCTCGTTCAATTGGAGCTCAATTTCATGCTCGTTGCCCAGTCAAATATCATTTCTACTCGGTAAACAATTATTTCTTATTTTCGATAAAAGTCCAATCTCGGGTTAGCAAAAATGCACCAAAATTTGCAGATAAGTCCTATAATTCATGCTCAAAATTTTAGAACCTTTGGAATAATTTTTCGACCTTTAAAACTAATAATGAACCCTTTAGTTGTCACAAGTTGCTGAAATAGTGTCAAAGCATCCAAGAAGCTTAAAAGCTCACCCAAAACTCATTTGGCACTTCCCGAACACAAACCAAATATGCTACTAGCTTGAAAATGACATTTCGGACTCAATGAAATTGTCGAAATTTGAATTCGAGGTCTCCTTGACCCGATATCCGATAAGGCGTCAAGAAACTAACTTTAGGCTCAAAAACTCGAAACGCACTCAGGGCCTCTAAAAATTCAACCAAGACTCATTCTAGACTTAGAATCACCCCCTGAATCCAACGGTGCCCTCGGAATTCCATTTCGAGCACCGGAACCTCGTTTTTTGACCAAAGTCAACTCTTGATCAAAATTTCACAATTTTTGCAACTTAGGACCTCAAATCTTCGTTTTAACTCCAAATTCAACTCCGTAAATTCTCATATACCCGTTTCGACATTCTAAAACTGCTGGAATTGATGAAAATCCGATTCGAGTCTCGAAACTCCAAATGACTCGAAATAGCACTTTTAACCAAACTTCAACTCTTAAAAACTCAACTTTCCAAAAACTCAACTTTTCATCAATTTTCCTTCAAACCAACTTCGAAAATACAACAATTAGGACTCGGGGCAACTATCGGGAGGGGTAAAACGGTCATTTTATGAAAATTTCCAAAAATGACCTTTAGGGTCATTACATATATAGTTTCTGAATATAGTATGGGTGAACGTTTGATTCTTTGAAATTTAAATTTTTCAATAGTGTGCATCGAATATCAAACCAAGTTACTTCGGTTCGATTTGGTTCAATTCGGTTCTTTGGTATTTATGAAGAGTGTCAGCAATAAGAAACAATAAATAAACTTCGCGAAAAATAAATTAGAAAAAGAATGTCCAACTATGTGTCCCAACGAAAAGACAACTAATGTAGGCTTGTTTGATTTTAAATTAATACAGAAAAATAAAAAATACTGTTATCATTTATATAAGCATATGTTGCTGAAGACATCTTTGACATACTTCTAACATTGAACTTATTACTTATGTGTTTTTTTTTCTCTTTTTAACCAAGAAAACCAATCACTCTGATGTTGGGGGATTTGGTAGTGTTAGGATAAAGACTTAGGTGTTGTATTTCACTTAGATTACTCATGGTACGTAGTTATCATAGATATCCTAAATAGATTCAAATTTTGGTTTTTTGGTTCACTAAAATATCAAGATCTTAAAATCAAGAACTGAATTTAACACCAAAGTGTTTTTTTAAAATAGAACCGAAATCAAACATAAGCTAATATTAAAGTAATTTTGGAGAGAGAAAACTTTTCATATAAACGAATCCTTGTAGTAATTAGGTACGATTTGAAGACAACAATTCATATGGTCCTTTGGGTGTCCTAAGCTCACGATATGAACAAGCAACATCATAGTAGCGTAACACTTCATCATCCGCAAATATATATATACAAAACTTACTATAAGCCTATCCAAACAAACTCTAAGTGTATTTTCTCAAAAGAATTTATCAAAAAAATATTTTTCAAGAAAAACTATTTTCTTCAACTTATGCTACTCTTCCCAAGCACCTATTTTCTCCTAAAAGCATATTCAAAATGTTGTATTACTTCGAGCATAAAATTTCTATAAGACTATAATATAGAAGGGAGGGTTCAATCACTTCTTTCTTAGGAAGTATATAGAAATGGCTCGTGTCGCCTCTCTGAGAATATGAAATAAGGAAAACCAACAACATTGGCAAACCATAATAAACTAATAAAATAAGAGGTTAGTGTAGCATCATGTCAAAAAATAAAAGACTTGATAAAATATAAGCTAATACTAAATAAGTAAATTTGGAGAGATCAAACTTTCCGTATAAACACATCCTTGTAGTAAGGTACGATTTGAAGGCAATGGTTCATATGGTCCTAAAGTTGCGATAAAAACCATCCTCTTGGTAGAGGAGTAGCTCTTCACCATCCGCAAACATATATATTGGTGTGACCAAAAATATATGGGTCCTTCGTATAGTAAATAATTTAGTCCAAGATTCCTTGACACCATAGTCTTTCATTACCCATAACTTAAAAGTGTCCAACCCCGCCTCTGGCCATTACAATAAGCACAAAGCATTCCTTCTAATACAGCACATCTTATATAATTCACATTGGAAATATTGCAAATTTCCTCCGGCACCGATATCTCTCCATACAACTCATTTGATATATATTAAATGAAATCATTATATACTTAGGTAAATTATCCTTACTGAGCCAATGAAATGCACCACGAACAAATGGCAAAGAGCTTTTAGATGGTACAGTATTATTGCGAAAGCCACGAGGATGGTTACCAATTTTTCTCCAAGAACCACTCTTCAGTGCAAGGATTTTGCTTGGTCGTCCGGGACCATTACCCATGTGTTCAACCCTAAGAATCTTATAGTCATCACTAATCGAGTCATATCCCAATCCGTAAGTTCTACCGAATAGGGATGTAATTTCATGATTAGGAAGTTGTACTGATTCATTCGTGGATGGGTTCCACAGTAAATGGTCACCGCGATACCAAAGAAGAGCCAAGCCATCGCAACAACATAATATTATGTAATCGCACGGTTTATGGTTTGAAGGGAAACAAATATTTTGTAATGGTTGAGACGATGATAAAGAAGAACAATAATATGAAATATCAGCCCATGAGATCAATCGGGCAATAAGATTTTTTTATTATTCTTGGCATAATTGTAATGCTTCGCCTTAAAGTATTGATCTGAGATTAATGTTTTCCAAAATTTTGAAGCGCATTTGAATATAAGAAGAGACGGAACAAGTAATTTGATGATGAGGATATCCACAATTATTTCCTCGGGGGAGTGGATTTCCATGGCCTAGATAGGACAAAGCAAGTAGTTCATTATTTATGTTTGTGAATATAGTCATAGACGACCTAAAATAATGAAAGAAAATTAACTTAAAACTCACTGGATCAACATTTATACTTTTTGATGGCTTCACCCCTACTATCTTCTCTTCAATTATATTCTTTGACAGCTTCTCTGCGATTAGAAATTTGAGTTTTAGCCACATACAGTCAACAACGTGTAATCTCACAAGTGTAGGGTGTAATTAGAACAAAAAAAAAACAACCTGGAAACATTTTCTTCTTCTTCTTCTTTTTTGATTCAAAAAAGCAGTCAAAGTTGAGTAGTGATTTGAAAGGTTTTAGCCGTTTTCCCCTTTTCTGAATTATTAGGGTTACATGAAAGGGTTTTATGGAGAGTGTATATATATATATAATACAACTCCGTATAATAGCCTAAAAAATTGCTAAGTGGCGTGAACTATGAACCGACCTTGTTTTTCTTTTTGAGTTTAATTGTTATTTGCTACAATGCTATTATATCCAAGTTTGCTACTTAAATAGATGATAGAATTATTTAATGGAAGGAATTTAATTTTTTATGAAATATTTTAGGTTAAATATGAAAAAGTCAATATTATACCCATATATAATTAATGCAAGAATTAATTATACGTAGAGCTGTCAAAAAGGGCCTGCCCAGCCCCACCGAGCCCAAGCCTCGAGGGCCAAGGAATTTGAAGGGCTAGGGCGGACCTGAAAATGCTCAACCCAATCCAACCCTAGAAGGGCCGAGGGCTGGGGCGGGCTAGCCCTTCTGTTTTTCTTTTTAATTTTTTTTCTTTTCTTTTCAAACTTATAATTCTATAACATCAAAAAATGAGAAGATTTTCAAATCAAATATGACAAACAATGATGTTGTTTCAATAACACTAACAAAAATCTAGTGTAATTAGCATGTATCTCGCATACTGGATATGCGAATGAGATAACAGAGTGACAAGCAAGATAAGAGGGAGGCAAGGGCGGGAGATTTGTATATGTATCCTAGATACATGAAAATCTACTTGGATAGAGTGTATGTAAAACAAATTAACCCAATTTTGAGTCCATATATTACGAGATACTATCTGGGTACGAAGATTTATAATATTACAACATAGCGTGTATTCAAATAATTAGATTATATACTAGTGAGATTATTGTAAATTACTCTTACATAAAAAGTTTTGGCCCATGGGCAGACCCCAGCCCAGCCCCGATCAAGCCTCAAGAGCCAAGGGCTTATATGGGCCGGGCTTATAAGCCCTAGTTTTAAATGGGCTTGAAAAACCCTATCCCAACCCTACCCCCAATAACGGGTAGGGTTGGGCCGGCCCCATGGGCTAAGCCCATTTTGACGGCTCTAATTATACGCCATGAGCTTACTAGCAAAGCCAGAAACTTCGCTAAGGGAGGTCAAAAATTAATATACATATAAAAGTTATTTATAATTTATATACTTCATATAATTTTTATATGTACAATATAAGTTTTCGATCAAAGATGTTCAACTTAAGTTTTCTTAGGGGGAAGTTTTTCCTGTGTTCCAATTCCCACGTTTCTAAGTTATGCTTCTTTGGCAACAAAACGTACCTAACCAATTAATTTTGTAGGGCTTATTTTATAGGGAATTAGTATAATTTTTCTTGTGGGAAAGTCCATCGTTACAATTCTTATATTTTTAAGTCTCGAAAAATGAAACCTGACAAGTAAATTTATGTACCATCAAATCATGTAACGCTTGAAATCAAAACAATTATTAATTCAAAAAATAAGGATTGTCTTCAAAACATTAATATTTTGAGAACAACTGAAACACACCCTATTAAGTTTCAAAATCTCACTAGTACTTATGACCAACTTTTGATTGTGAACTTGAGCATAGTTTACTCGTATTGACTTGGACAATCCTCTTCTCATGACTAGATTTTGGTGTTGAGTTAAGTCTAGATAACATATTTTTACATGCTATTAGAGCCATGTTTATCCCTGTTTGGGCTCTAGGAACAGGGCCTGGACGTGAAATCGGGTGTTAGAGTGGGTTAGAGTCCCACGTTGATTGGGGAATGAATCACCATAAGCTAGCAAGGTGAGATCTAAGTTAGAGACCTAACATTTATCATATAGGATGATTCACACAAAAAGGGAGACTCAGAACATTTTTAATATTTCATATTAGTGAATGAACTCTTATCTTTTAGCTTATGTGCTTTGGTGGTGCTAGACTTGAGTGGTCTCTTAACTTTGCAGATGTGTGAGGAATGGAAACTATGATGAAGGTCTTGATTTAGAAGAATTTGTTTCCAAGCTTTCAGCAATGCACCCCAAGTGAGTCCTGGGTCGTTTCTTTGTTTTTTCTGTAAAAACTGATGTAATTGAATTTGATGAAAACTTAGTAAGGTACTTTTGTTTCTTTTTCATCTCCCCCTGAAGGTTACCGGTCATTCAAGCCCTTGCTGCAGAAGTTCGGCAGACCACCCAATCTCTTCTTTCTCAGCTTCTCCAAAGACTTAGGTCAAACATTCAGGTGATTTCTGGCATAGATTATTTGAATTTGTAACAGTTATGCTGTTGGAGCATGTTGGGTTTAGCAAGGTGTGAATGGAAAATAAGAAGAGAAAATGGAAAGTGGGGGAACCAATTTTGGAGGGAAAATGAAAAGTCATTGCAAAGTGCAAATGAAAAGTCATTTTTACCATATTGGTAGATGAAAGAAAATTGTTGTCATTATATTAGGAAACACTTCATTTAGTTCTTAAAGGGTTAAGAAGAAGGTGCCCCTCGCGCCGTCGTCGCTCGGCTTCAGCTTCGGCTTTCGCTCACTCGGCTTCGGATTTGGTTGATAATAGTTTTTGGACAAAATTTATTTAATCAATCTTGTTAATTCATTTCTTTTCTCTTATAAATTAATTCAGAATGTTAGTTAAATAACTGGATTAATTTCGCAATGAATTATTTGAAATTCGCGCGTAACGGTAAATTCGTTTGAAAGGATTTGTTCCTTCCAAAAAGTCGTTACTTTTCCCAAAAGACACAACGTTCTGGAAAAAATGGGTCTAAACAGATTTGTCTGAACAGACGCATTCCTTGCTGCTAATGGCTATAAATAAGAGGTCGTTTTCGTTTTTCAAACACTGAAAATTTTTCCTCTCTGCATACATTTTCTTACATAAACAAAATTGTCGATCGACTGAGTCTGTGTGCTCTTGTTGTTGTTCTTGCGTTCGTTGAAGTTATTGAAGTTTGAGGTACCGTTACTTCTTTAACAGGTTAATCCATTTTATCTTGGGAGGAATTAATCTGCAACCTCGGGTACAGTGAGGGGATTAAATTTCTTAAGAAAACACAGTGGTTTCTGTGGACTCGAATTAAAAATTATTTTGTCTATTTCATCTTTTTTTGTTTCTGTATTTGTGACTAACCTGAATACAGGAGATAACAGAGCATACTAGAATAGGAAGTTCTCCACAAATTATGAAGCTTAAGACCTATTTGTTTACAGCCAGAATGCCTGCGTATCATTGGATACTTGCGTCGTATAGGGGTGTTCAATGCGCTATACAGGTGAGATTGATATATTTTGACAACAGTTTGCTTTTTGGTCTTCATTTATTTCATTTGATTCTTCTACTTTATTTTTTTAACCCATATTTGACCAATTTTGCCCCTTCAACGTACAGTTTCTAAGGGCATGGCTTTCTGGGATCCTTGATGACTTGGACCAGAGAAATGCTTATGAATACCTCAAAGGATGCATCTCTTTGATGTTGTTAACCAGTATCGTGCGATATTTGCTAAGGATACTTCCGGGAGGGAAGAAAACTATGATGGTGGGCTTCTCTTCAGTTGGGCCATGCATCAAATTTCTTCCCACCTTAGAACTCTAAAAATGATGCTACCCGAAGATCACTGAATTAAGGAGGTTCTTTATGTTCTTCATCTTGTATTCCTAAGATACTTAGAACAAAACTTTGAAGAACTTGGTAAGACACAATAAAGTTTAAGAACATTTTCACAACTAGAAAATTAAAACTAGTAGAGAAACTAGAATCAGAAACAGATTAGAATTTCTTAAAGAAGAATTGTTGTCAATATGTGTTTAAAGAAGCTTATTGATTCCAACAAACTTTGCAGAAACACAAAGTTACCAAAGTTTAATGAACTAGTGAAGAACAGAAGAACATAAATTAATTCACAAATCTAAAATTTGTAACACATACCAGAATCTGGAAAAACAGAAAGAAGATCAAGCCCATTGACTGCACAGTGTCCCCTTAAGGAAATTATTCCCCTCTAGTATCTGAGGTTTGATTTGGAATATGTCCTCCCAGGATAGAATGATCTCAATCACCAATTTATTGATACCCAAAACGCTGGTGTCAGCGAGCCACTCAACGACAGTAAAGTACACTTAGAATACTAGATTTAGTAGTAGTAGAAGAAGTCCAAAAATTGGTTCTTTTAAAATGAGAGGAAATCTCTCAATTTATAGAAAGCAGAGGGTAGTGTGACAAGGTTCTTATTGTGCCTTACCGAAAAGGTCACAAACCTTTGAAAAGTCACAATCTTTCGGAAAGGTCACCACCTTTCATAAAAGTCACAACTTTTCATAAAAGTCGCAACTTTTGATAAAAGTCACAACTCTTCATAATAGTCGCAACTTTTCATCAAAGTCACAACTCTTCATAAAAGTCGCAACTCTTCATTTTCCATTCACACCTTTTAAAACCCAACAATCCCCCGCATGAATGGGGAATGACTCCAAGACAAAGAAACTGACAAGTATGTGTACTTTACAAGCAAAGAATTAATTGCATCTGGATAAGTAGGTTTCACCTTGGACTTTCTGTAGTGAACATATGTCGGATATACTTTCTCAATTGGTAGATGCGATATCTTTGAACTGTCGAGCTTTGGTGTATACCTAGACAACCATATGTCACGCAATTAACCCTTTACCGTTTATGGTTCTTACGATTGTGTTCGGTTCAGCCATGAACACCTCCTGGTTTCATGAGTGTATAGAGAATAGGCTTTCGACAATAGTTCTCTTTGAATCAGCTTACACTTCACACCCATATAGGTGATTTCTAACCGTGTTATCGTGTAGATACACTATTTGGTCAAATCTGTCAAACTTAGCAAATCATTAAAAACATTAAGATTTAGTAACTCATTAACAAGCCTTAATGTTGTATCCTTGTTCCTGAGCATTGTCTTCATCATGAGAATGGATTGAGTTTGTTGACAATGCTGAACCGTCAGTCACAATTTTGTTTTTCTCCTTGAATCTAGCTCTTGAGATCTCCAATCTGCTAAATAGAGTTACCGCCATGATGACTTGTCCTAAGCTATAAACCCATTCCCTTAGATGATCTTTAAACTTTCTCTCTAGTTAGGCCTTTTTGTAAGTGTATCTGGCACATTATCATTTGACTTTACATAGTCAATTATGATAATTCCACTAGAGAGTAGCTTTCTAACGGTATCTTGTCTATGTCCTTTATGACGAGACTTTCTGTTATACATCATTCTCCATGCCCTACCTATTGCATCTTGACTATTAAAGTGTATGCATACTAATGCCAATGGTTTGGGCCAAAAAAGAATATCTATCAAGAAATTCCGGAGTCTTTCAACTTATTCACCGACCTTATCTAGAGTACCTAGCTCAGAGATCATTGTAGAGCTAGCGATACATGTCTTTTGTTTTTGGCATATTTCCAAGAGACTGCTCCTCTACCAAGAGTAAATACATATCCACTCGTGGATTTCACTTCATTTGTCCGGTGATCCAATTTGCATCACTATATCCTTTCAATACTGTTGGATATTGTTATAATGCAAGACATAGTTTTAAGTATTTCTTAAATACTCCAAAACTCTTTTCATTGTCATATAATGAGTTCGATTGGGGTCACTCGTGAACCGACTCAGTTCATTAATAGCAAATGTTATATCTGATCGCGAACACTTCGTGATATACATCATACTTCCCAATACTCTAGCACAATCCAATTGTGAGTCACTTTTGCCTTCACTCTTTTGAAATGCAAAGCTCACATTTATTGGAGACTTGACAATATTGAAATCCAAATATTTGAACTAGTCAAGTACCGTTTCAATGCAATGAGAACGCGAATATGCTAAACATTATGGAGTTCTAAGGATTCTTATACCTAAGATCGCATCAACAACTCCAAGATTTTTCATTCGAAACTTGCTTTCTAGCATACGTTTATGTCATTAGTGTCTCTATTGATGATCAACATATCACCAATTATACAAACAAACAATGACCTAGTGATTTTAATGTAAACACATTTATCACTTCCATCATTTTTAAATCCATTTACCAACATAGTTTGGTCAAATATCTTATGTCATTGTTTGGGCGCTTGTTTTAGTCCATAAAGTGACTTAACAAGTTCGCACACTTTCTTTTCTTTACCAGGAACCACAAAACCCTCGGGTTGTTCCATGTAAATTTCTTCCTCCAATTCTCCATTTAAGAGAGTTGTTTTCACATTCATTTAATGAATTTGGAGGTTATATACCAAAACTAACACAATTAACATCCAAATGAATGTAATTCTAGTTACTGGCGAGTATGTGTCGAAAAGATCAAGACCTTGTTTTTGTCTTGCTTTATATCTGTCAACAATTCCATCAACTTTCATTTTCCTTTTGAGGATTCACTTTGAACACAAAAGTTTATATCCTGGGGGAAGATCAACCAACTTCCAATAGGATTGCTCAAGATTGAACCAATCTCACTATTAACACCATCTGTCCAAAAGGATGAGTCTACAGAAGACACAAGAAATGTTACAAAATCATATTTGAAGAAAGTAGATGTCCTTTGACATTTACTACACCTCAGAATCTCTTTATTAAGTACATTCTCCTTTTGTTCTTTCCAAGGTCGTTTAGACCTTTCACTAGACTACTCAAGTCTAATATTACAGGCCACTGTCTTAGGTCCTATTTTAATCCTTTTAGGAATAGGAACTTGGACTTTGGCTAGACACCCCCACACTTTGAAATATTTCAAGTTAGATTTCCTTCATTTCCATTTCTCATATGGAATAGATTGTGTCCTCGAAAAACAAAAAAAATTATTGCTTTCTTTATGAAAAGGCAAAACTTTTTGTTGTTCCCTTTTGCAGTAAGGATAGTTCCTCCACACAAGTTTTGTGGTAAACCAGAACTTATAAGTAATGCATTGATCATTTCCTTCAAAGTTCAGCTTTTTTTTTTCCATTAGATTGAGGTGAATAGGGCAGCAGTTTGATGGATAATTCCACTTTTCAAACATATTTCTGCAAAATGAGATTTATACTCTCCATCCCTACCACTTCTTATCTTTTTCCCAACTATTTTTCAACTTCAATATTATACTGTCTAGACGTTTCTATTGCTTCATCCTTACCATTCAGCAAATAGACATAGTCGTTTCTAATGCAATTGTCAATGAAAGTTACGAAATACTTTTTTTTCACCACGAGATGGTGTTGACTTCATATCACAAATGTCAGTGTAAATCAATTCTAAGGGATTAGAATTTCTTTCAATAGATTTATAAGGATGCTCAGCATACTTAGATTTCACACAAACTTAACATTTTTTATTTATTGCACTCAAAGTTAGACAAAACTTCTAAGTTGATCAGATTTTCTTACAAGGTTTTGTAATTGACATGTCCTAAGTGTTCATGCCACAAACAGTTTAACTAAAGCAAGTAAGAACAAATAAAAATATTGAGTTTGAAAAGCTCTCCGCTAGGTACCTTTTTCTCACAGATATTTGTTCCTATTTCTTACAATTTTGTATGACACAAACTTGTTTAGAGTCATCACCTTGTCAAATGTCCTTTTCAGCAGGACCTTTTCGTAACTTTCAATTTGATTGTTATAGAACTACCCATGAACAAAGTTTCATCAGGTCCAATAAAGGCAATATAGTCCAAATGTTTCTTTTACAAAACATAACGAATAACTATTCACCAATATTCATGTCTATGCAATGAAAAATCACAACATTTTAAGTGACACTTTTTCATAAAAGAACACAATTATTTTGAACAAGTATATATATAAGTTGGTAGTTTCATACTAGTCACATCATATACTAGTAATAGAGAAACTCAACAACCACAATACCGAATATACTCCAAGAATTTTGTGGGTCTAACATAATACAAAAGTATCATTGAATTTCATATCTTTTGCTCCAAAATTAAATTAGACACCAAGTCTAATTTTATCTTTATCATAAGCAAAGAATCCCCATACTTTAAATGTGATCTCAAAAATATTTTTCAAGTATTTGAAAATAGTTTTTCCACATATTTTCCCAAACTATCAAAATGAGATTGGCAGTATGAAACCTCTTTTGGAAATATTATTCTACAAAAGAATTATATTGCTTCAATTCTCTTTGACAATCTTTACATAGTGTCAAAGTTCATTCCATAGAGGCACAAAATCACAAACTCTAGGTCACTGGTATTTTTCCCTCTATCACAAATAGACATACCACTTCGTATTTAGAATACTAACAATAAAGACAATTTTTTTTGTACAATTTGTTTCTATATAACAGTGAAGTTCATAGAAAGTCAAAAGTACAACATTGACTTATTATGTGAAGTTTTCGTATTTTTCAAACCAATTGCATAGTCTGATTTATCCAGAGTAGAAATTACAAAAGTTTTTTAGTCTACAAAAATCAGACACAATCAAATTTCACATGGAGTACAAAACTACAAAAGTTTTTTCGTCTCCAAGCAAAATTAAACATATTCTTTATCACATAGAAATGTTTTATTTTCAATAGCCTTCCAACTATAACATTTTGACATACTATTTTATCAAATAAAAATATGCATCTCTCATTTTGCAAACTAAAGAATTTTAAAGGCAACACTATTTGCCAAGCAAAATTCATTCCACAATATATGGTTTGCAGATCTTTTTCCAAAGATACAGATGATAAAAAATCAAAGTTGTTAACTTTTAGAATCTATTTTCCTCCTTAGACAAAATAATAAGAAGGTTACTTGGTGTAATCTTTAACCGGAATACCACCACTTTTTCTATACATTCTCACTTCGACCTTGCTAAACAAAGCACCGAAATTTGGAGAAGTAATGCATTAATCTTCTACTTCCATGATCTGTTTCTCTCAATCAGTAGAATACAAGAAATACCAACAGTATAATAATTTCCTTAACATTGTTGTTCATCTTGTATTCCTAAGATATTTAGAACAAAACTTTGAAGAACTTGGTAAGACACAATAAAGTTTAAGAACATTTTCACAACTAGAAAATTAAAACTAGTAGAGAAACTAGAATCAGAAACATATTAGAATTTCTTAAAGAATATTGTTGTCAATCTGTGTTTAAAGAATCTTACTGATTCCAACAAACTTTGCAGAAACACAAAGTTACCAAATTTTAATGAACCAGTGAAGAACAGAAGAACATAAATTACCAGAATCTGGAAAAACAGAAAGAAGATCAAGCCCACTGAATGCACAGTGTCCCCTTAAGGAAATTTTTCCCCTCTAGTATCCGAGGTTTGATTTGGAATATGTCCTCCCAGGATAGAATGATCTCAATCACCAATGTATTGATACCCAAAACGCTGGTGTCAGCGAGCCACTCAACGGCAGTAAAGTACACTTAGAATACTAGATTTAGTAGTAGAAGAAGAAGTCCAGAAATTGGTTCTTTTAAAATGAGAGGAACTTCCTCAATTTATAGAAAGCAGAGGGTAGTGTGACAAGGTTCTTATTGTGCCTTACCGAAAAGGTCACAAACCTTTGAAAAGTCACAATCTTTCGGAAAGGTCACCACCTTTCATAAAAGTCACAATTTTTCATAAAAATCACAACTTTTGATAAAAGTCACAACTCTTCATAATAGTCGCAACTTTTCATCAAAGTCACAACTCTTCATAAAAGTCGCAACTCTTCATTTTCCATTCACACCTTTTAAAACCCAACACTTTATTTATCAAACATTCTTGATCAATGCATGGTGATCATATATATTCCAACACTTTATTTATCAAACATTCTTGATCAATGGATGGTGAGCATATATATTTGTGCTAGGCAGGTCATCAAAATTCATTTTGATAAAGTAAAACTTCTATTTGGCTGTGATCAACCTTGATGTCTTCTGCTTGCAATCACCACGAATACTAAACATGTGAAAGAAAATGTATTGCATTTTGAGTATAGAACAAAGGGAGATGTAAATTTCCAGAAATGGCTGGAGAAAGATAGTTTAAGTTTTGTTCGTATCATTCAAATTATTTGTTGCACTTTAGCCGGCCATCCTGCTAGAAACGTTCCAAGATTTTGATATGATTTATGGAAGGGAAAAGGCAGGAAATTGTTTTCCCTTCTCTCTATGGTGGGCTGGAAAGCGGGTAGTGGAGCACTAAAAGAAAGAAACATATTTACCTTTAGGTACACTTGTCTGGTGAGCTAATCAGAAGAGCCATATAACTCAAAAGCTAGTCTTAAACCTATAAGTGTAGATTCGAAATCCATCCCTTCGTTTCCTTCTAGTCGCTTTGCTTTTCTCAGTCAACTTCAGTTTCCAACCTATCTTCTTTCTCATTTCATGGCCAATTTCAATTTTCAACACATCTTTGTCACAATTGGTGATCTATCTCCACTCTTTGGCCTCTATCTCCGTGAAACAAAAAGGAGATGCCATTAACTTTATTGTCCTTCTTCCATGTTAACAATAGAAAATAATTTGGCTTCAATTCTTTGCAGGCTGAAAAGTTCAATCACTTCACATATTTAAATTCTAAATTGACTTGGCTTTGAAGGCATAAACTAAGGTAGAAATTTCTTTATTGTACTCCCTCTGTCCCTAATTACTTGTCCATTTTTGAATTGACACATCTATTAAGAAAACAATTATTGACATAGTGAGTTAACCATTTTATCCCTATTAATTATGAAGTGGATGGATTAAAAATTTAAGATTTTCAAAAAATTCTACCTTTTTCAAAATAATTAATTGAGGATATAATATGTAAAATTATTTTGTCCTGTCTTGATTTGTCTAGAATGATAACTGTTAGCTAAAAGAGTATGCATGCAGACTTTTTCTTATATCCCTCTGTCTTGTTTGATGTGATTTCATTTGACTGGCGTGCAATTTACGATATAATATGGCCATTATATTATTAGTAATATTCCCTCCGTCCTGATTGATGTGATGTTGTTTGATTTGGCACGGAGTTTAAGAATGAAAAAAGACTTTTGAAACTTATATTATTATTTTTGAACTGACTAAAAAAGAAAGCGAATTATATAAATTGGGACAGAGAGACTAGAAGAAAGTATGAATAGCACCAAATTTAGAAATGAGATTTAAGTTCTTGAAAACTGTGAAACTTCGATAGAATTGTATTATTTTGAGAATTGTGTCAAACAATTTCCGAAGGAAAGATTGTCGTTGAAATTGTGACTAGGGGAGTGTGTCCCCCCCTCTTTTGGAAGATTTTTATATGGGTGGGGGTGGGATTGAAGAGGGATCACTAACCAGCAGTTCTTTGCTGGTTATTACCTACAAGTTTAGGCGGATACAGGTATGATTTGAAGCCATCAGGAATCAGGCTTAGGCAAGTTTTTTTTTTCATCTATAAGGAGTTCATACTTGCTTTGATGCATTGGCGAGAAACATAACTCTAAAGAGATTAACTTATGTGCACTGACTGTGTAAAGTTTTTTTACACCATCAGGTAAATTTAACAGTAATAGTCAGATGACTGTTAGGACTTGGGATTCTTCTATCCGAGCTCCTGTTTCCCCCCAAACTGCTAAGCTCCTCATTTAGGGTTTCATGATATCTTTTATTCATGTGAAAATATCCAGAAACGATAATTACCTTTGATTGATCATTTAAGCAGTAATGGTTCCGTCTTATTATTGAGGAATATACGGAAGAATTGAACGTTTCTTGCAAATATATGAAATCAGGTTCCCAAGATCACAGTAGTTATTGGTGGATGCTTTGGAGCTGGCAATTATGCAATTTGTGGACGTGCATACAGGCCAAATTTCATGTTCTTCCGGCCAAATGCTTGAACATCTGTAATGGGAGGCCCTCAGGTATCTCTTATGTGACACATTGCTTCCAACAAACTCAATATCTATATGCATGATGACATCGTTTTACTTTCACTAGTTTTACTTATTTGAAGCCAAATGATTTTTGCTAGAAGCATTTGATTGTTACGTTCTGTGTGTTGCTCCAATAGTGTGATGAAAAACTATTTGCAGCAGGTATTTATAATTTGAATCTAGTATAGATTCTTATATGATGTTTGAACCTGAAGTCGTTATCTTCTATCTCCGATCTCCAATCTCATTCTCTTAACAACTTCGTGGTATATTCGATTCAAATTTTGTATTTACTCTGTATAATCATATTTCATTGAAGGTACATGTTGTTTTGCAACTTAAAATTATTTTCATTATCGGCTCTGAGGATTACCTCTTTTGCAATTAATTGACGAGGAAGTCTCAGAAAGGATTCTAGAGCAACCTTTATGTTGCTGGACGAGTGTTGTTGCACAGGAAGCTGTTGGTATTGCCTTGGCCAAGCTCTGTATTTACCTTCTCGAAAATGTGATACTACAATGCCTTGGTCTAGCTATGTAGATCTGTTAAATCTCTAAGATCAATTCTTAATACTAAACGGGTCATATGGGACAAGCCTCTGACTGGACATTTCAGAGGCTTCAAATTATGTTCTATGTTTTACCTCAACTTGACAAAACGTGAAACTTCCAGACACCTATTTTTGCACTGCATATGTGATATGGAGTTGCATCTTTTGGATGTGTTGGCGTCATTATGGATTAAAAGATGCCTATAACCTACGTTGCTCGAACTCTTCAAAAATATTGATGCAAAAATACACTATTGTTAGAGTATCGACACACACCCGTATATTTTCTTAAAATGTCTGAACAACCTAGCCTACAATAGATGATATATAGTACTTATATTCAATGTATTTTGAAAGATTCCAATATGATAATGGTAACATTATTATAGTCTTCTCCATTCGTGTACAATGCAACAACAACAATCATGCTGAGATATTAGTTGCTGACTATGGCATTAAATGGTACGTACCATGGTTATAACAACCTGCAAATTGAATTGGACTCTCTTGTTATTGCAAATATGTTGAGCAACAAATCGACCAACAATATGAAGATTAAGCACATTGTGGACAGAATTACCAACCTCTTGACAGGCACAAATCACCATTTTTCTCACTGTTTTAGAGAAGCAGTGGCAGATTTCTTGGCTAAAAATGCCTCTTCAAGTGGAAATAGTACCTTCTATCACTCTTTTCAAGAACTCCCTAGAGAGGCAAAGAGATTGTTTAAACTCGATAAATGACAACTCCCTACGATTAGAAGAAGATTTGAGAAATGTAATTTTTTTGATAGCTAATTAATTGTTGTACTCTCGGAAAGGAACTTGTATAGGCTACTTCCTTTCCTTTAGATTGGTTTGATCAATCTCTTTTGCTCGTTAGAGGCAAGGTCCATGCCCCCCTCTAATATTTTGTAAGTATTTCTACTTATGTTTTACATGGTAGGGGTCTAGCCAAACCCCCCACACTCAGACCCGTAACCCCCCACACTCGTAGGCTCACAACCTATTGGTGATGCCTTTTGTTTAAAAAATTCTTTGTATAAGAAAAATATTATTCAGAATGAAGAAACACTTTTATATTTTGTTGTCATTTACTCTTTTAGCACAATTCATTATTCGTATATTGCTAAAAGTAGTGCATATTTCCTATTGATTAATATAAAGTTAAGTTATAATATTGTGTTTGTTTTAGTCTATTATTATTGTGAGTCTATCATTGAATTTTTCAAAGCATTGTATTTAATTGGATTGTCTAAATATGTTGGCACTTTTTTATTGTTAATTGTTAAAGAAACAGAAATTGTAGTATTATTTTCACCTGACTATGTAGATACTAAATGTTACAATCAATGGCGGCGGAGTCAGAATCTTCAATAAAGGGGTTCAAAATCAGATTTCACTTCAATATTAGAGCTTGAACTATACATCAAATATCAAAGTTACAAAAAATATTAATCAATAATTATTACACTATATAAAGTGATATTACCTCATTCCTCTGCCCTTCGTGTTGCCTTTCGCGTTGGCCTTGCCCTTGCCCTTGCCCTTTGCCTCACCATTCTTTAAACTTTTGATTTTCCCTGTTTGTTTCTTAGACGAGCCTTTTTTGACCTTTAGAGATTTTTCTAGATCACCTCTCATTCTCAATGAATTTGGACGTCCTTTAGTTACCACACATAAAGGGTCAATCAAAATGGTTTTTTGTCTCTCCTCGTTTGTGTTTAGTTCCACATTTGACTCGTTAACTAGATCCTCACATATATCATCATTCTCAATCTCATAAGGGAGTTCATCAAGTTCTTCACATAATTGGAATAATCTTTGATATGCAAATTTATAATGTCTTTCGGACCGTGTAGCTCGTTCAGATAGGCCAAAAGAATGCATCATAATATTATTAAACCATATAGAGGAAGGCTTCAAATTATTCACATGCGATTTGTCATTTGAAATGTCATCAACTTTTTCTTTGGTGGCGTATCTTGTCCACCGATTCAACAGATAACATGTTGGAAGTGAGTAAATTTGTTTCTTTATAAATACAACAAGCACATGCCTACATAAGATTCCCATGAACTCAAACTTACAACAAGAACAAGTATCATCTTTCAGTATAAGATTCAATCTAACAATGTAGGCAGGCAATTGTTTTTGAAACAAATGAACTCTATAGATATGTATTCCATCCTGAACCTCAATCTTTTCTTAAATAAATTTTTGAGACTGAATCAATTCTTCTTGAAATTTTTGAAATATTTTTCTAGTATATACCTTTGTTGCTTCATCCTCCATTGGATGCAATGTCTTCAAGATAGCCTTTGAATATTTTGTCTTATATTCCTTTTCCCTTATTTTATCATACCTAGCATCAATAGCATTATCATATTGTGCTACAAATACACTCATCGGTGTACTAGAATTAAGATAATCCTTGAAAAATCTGTTCATACTCTCACATCTTTGAGTTGTTGACATTTCAGCACAAAAATTCCTTCTCACATATGCTGGAATCCATTTTTCACAAATTGCATATATTCTTTGCAACCAACTATTTTCTTCTAAATTATAGTTTTTCATAATATCAATCCAAGTAGCTTCAAATTCCTCAGGCGTGGTCGTACCATGTAGACACTTACTAAACTTAGTTTTAAAATCATCAAAGTCATGATAGTCATGACTTAAATATTTGGGAATTTTCTTTTCAATGTGCCACATGCAAAAGTTGTGTGCACAATTTGGAAACACATTTGCAACTGCATTTGTTATTGCAGCATCCTGATCCGTGATAATTGTACGAGGCATAACACCAAGCATTGCCTCTAGCCTAGTGCGAAGTAACCATTCAAAAGTTTCTTGAGTTTCATCCCAAAGAAGAGCACAACCAAATAAAATTGATTGATGATGGTTATTAACTCCAATAAACGGGACAAAAAGGCATCTTATATCTATTTGTCAAGTATGTAGGATCAAAAACGACATCATCCCCAAAGTTCTTATAAGCTATCCTAGACCTAGCATCTACCCAAAAGCAATTAGCTAGATGACCTTCTACATCCATTTGTATTGCATAAAAGAAGCCTGGGAATTCAGATTGACGTTTTTGAAAGTACTTCAACATCAATTGGACATCTCCTTTCTCAAGATTCTTTTGCCTTTTAGTACTCAAATAATTTTGAATGTCTCGTCCAGTTAAATTGAGATTCTCTATGCCCACTGCCTGAGTAATTAATACAGATGCAATTTTACTAGGACGAACACCTGAATTATCTAATAGATCAATAAGATTCTTTTGAGCTTCTGACTTTTTCCTTTTCGATCGCAAGAATTTTTGGCTATGTGGAGGAACAAGTTCATGATTATGGTTTGAGACTAGCCTAGCAACAACCCACTTTTCGTCTTCTTTCTTCGACAAATATATCAACACTTTGCACCCTTCTCTAGTTTCATCTCGTTGCATATTTTTCTCAAGACTCTTTTTTGAGCGGAATCCTTCTTTTGAACAAACAAATTCTTGACCTATTATTAATTTATCTTTTCTTGATCTAGTGATTCGATTTTTGCGCACACTAAAATCACTACGATGAGCATAATTAAGATAAAATTTAAATGCAATATCAAGTGACTGAAACTCCATACCGATGTATGGCACTCTCAATTCTTCATCACCAAAATGGGGAATATCCTCTTGTGAAGATCCAATGCTTTCTGCATTTTCCTCAGGTAAGTTAGAGAATCCTTCCTGCAACATGTAGTTAATGGATGTTAAATTAACAAGCTAAATATAACTTAAAAATTCAAACTATCTTAAATTGCTACTACGTAAAACTAGTGAAAGTTAAACGATGTCATCATGCGTATAGATATTAAGTTTGTTGGAAGCTATGTGTCACAGAAGAGATACCTGAGGGCCTCCCATTACAGATACAACACCAAACTGAAACAAGTTTCAGAACGATGAAACAACAAATAACGATGAAATATTTTTGGTAAATCAAAAAATAGAATCCGAAACTAATTTGATAAGATAAATTTTGGGTCCTAGTTGCCTTACACGACTATATTTAATATTTAAATTCTATAAAATAAAAAATAAACAAATTTAAAAACTTAACTTTTGTGCGACTTAAAGTTAAGTGACAGTGTAAAATGAATTCCACTGACAGTGGACACAAGTTAATCTCGAATATAAAACAAAGGATCAACAAGAACATTGTAAGAAGTGTGAGGACAAACATAGTGAAAAGCACCAATCACTACAGGTGACTCATTGCATACATATAATGTTTGCCCCTTGAAGATAGCTACTGTTTGCAGCTTCTAACCACTAACTAAAAAGATCTATCATTATATGCATATTATAAATCTAATAAGGGAACCTAGGCTAACTATTATGTACTCCCTCCATCCATTATTAATTGTCATAATTTCCTTTTTTAGAGTCAAACAATAAGAACTTTGACTAACATTTTATGATGTATTTTTTCATCATATTGATATGCAAAAAATTGCAATTTATAGTACTTTTCGTATAGTTTTTGAATATCTAAATTTTTTGTTTAAAATATCGAATTAATGTAATTTAATTTAACTTAAAAAATTAATCAAATTAACTTTTGAAAAACGTAACATGACAATTAAAAGTGGACGGAGGGAGTACAAGAAACCACAACTTGCATCTCTCATCCAAAGGGAAGGTGGGAATAATCCTAGTGCAAAGTAAAGCCTTAAAGGGAACTACTTATATCTAAAGATACACGGATACACTCATGCTATCACAAGCTTGTACAAGGAAAAAAGTGTGTAATTCCAAGCCCCGGAGCCAAAATTTATGCAATTCCCAATGTATTGGCACTAAGTCAATGGTTGTAGATTCTAATGGCCACAAGTGTACCAATACATTGGAAGGAGTAAAAGAAATCATTGCAAAGTTACATGACCCCATTTATTGATTTACTTCAAAAGCCTATACATTCAGGCTTATATTTTTTTTAAAAAATTCTTTATTATTTTGAAATGTATAATTTTAATGAGATTTTTTCATACCAAAAATTCAAATTTGAGGGCTTTTTATCATTTCCTTTCTTAGTGTGGTTTGGTCATGAAAAAATATTGTTTATTTTATTTAAAAATTTATAGTTGAAGTCGTGTTTAGTTAAATTTTATGCAAAAAATATTTAAAATTTAAATATATTTTTTTTAAAGGCATAATACATAAATATGTCATTTAATTTGGTTTCATCTAATATCTATGTCCTTCATTTTTATATGTCCATAAGTAGACACATAAACTTGTATAGAATTGAACAAGTTGACACTTGTGTCCTACTTGACGTCCTACGTGACAATATAATTCACGTCCTATGCGACATTTTATCTGGCGACAGTTTATGTGGCTCTTACGTGTGTTATTCCCCGTAGGACGCGTGTGTCTACTTCTTCAACTTTATAAAATTTTAAGTGTTTACTTGTGCACACCCTAAGTTGAATGTCATAGATGTCAGACGAAATCAAGTTAAAAGATATATATATATATATGTTTTTCTAAATATGATTTATATTCCTCAGTTTCTAAAAGTTACTTAACTAATTTACCTGAGACATACAACCAAATTGCACTAAAAAAAGTAATATATCAAAATAGATAGTTGTATAATGTCATAGATTAGATCTCATATAAGAACTACCACATACTATTTTAAAAAATCACTTTATTTAAATTTTTGAAGTTGAACTTGTGTTAAGCTATTGATTTTGCAAATAATATTTGATAATTTGAATGTGTTTTTTTTAATAAATAAATAAAACTAATATGAAATATAATTCAAATGGGGTCATTTTTATAAGAATAAATAATTTGTGATATTATTTTAAAAAGGATAATATAGTTAGGGGTCGTTTGGTTATTAGTTAGAGTTATGCAGATTTTAGTTATGCATGGTTTAGTTATGCAGGATTAAGTTATGTGAGTATTATAAGGTATGTTGGTATTAGTAATGCAAATATTAGTTATGTAGGTATTATTTAGTTATGTAGATATTACAATACATAAATTATTAATTATTGAATATATTATATTTACAAATAAGTAAGCAAGCAAATAGTATAATTTCCCAAATAAAATAAAGAAATAAATCTTCTCTATACTTAAGTGGGAATTCTGTTTTTTTTTTCTTTCTCTATTTTTTTAAATGTTTAAAGATTATAAAAATAAAATACCATAAATATATTTCAAGTAAAGTATATTATAAAATCCTATTTTATATAATGTAAATTTCTATCAAAATGCTGCATGTATTGTTGTACATTTTTAGTATACCAAATATATGAGTTATATATAAATTCATATTCCAAATAAAAAAAACAATACATAATAATTAAATATGTGAAATATATTTAGAAATATATGGTGATAATATATGATTAGCATATGCGTTGTCAAAATTATACATTCCAAATTCATAATATTAATAAAAAAATTATATTTTGATTTCAAATGAAAACAAATAAAAAACTGTTCGTATACAAGAAAAATAAGAATCCAAAATAGTTAGGAAAATAGAATAGTTATGTAAAGTTTTTTTTCTAGAGTTTTCAATAAAAAAGGAAATAGGGATAAATGTGTAATTTTTTAAATACATGTATAACTAATACCCTCATAACTTATTCCACATTTTATCATGCATAACTTATACATAGATTTCCTCATAAGTTATGTAAGATTACAAAAAATGTAACCATACACCATATAGAATTAATCACGAATAACTTTTATACAATATTTAGAAACATATCAACGAAACATGGTAAGTCATGTTGACTTTTCTAACTAATACATAACTTCTACCAAACATAGTAAAACAAATACAACTTTTTATATATGAGAAAAAAATGCATTTTATACGGTAACCAAACGGCCCCTTAAAGTATTAACAAGGTTTTGAATGTTTTTCAAATTTCAAATACAATTTTAAGTTATATTTGTAATTTTCATAATCATATGTTGATTTTCAAATAAAGTGAAATAAGAAAATTATCTATTTCTTTGTGTTAATTTATTTTTCATATCTATTAAAAATAATATTTATCATCTTAAAAATAAGATATAATTTTATTTTATTTTTCATGTTTATACTACTCTAAATGTGAAAAAGAATATCATCAAATTAAGTGTTTAATTCGAATGTATTTGTTTGACATTATGTTAAAATAATCATTGGTGCATATGATATTGTATTGTTAATTAAGACAATTTAAATAAGTTATAAGTTATGATTTGATAAAAAAAATATGTTTACATACATATATATATATATATATATATATATATATATATATATATATATGTGTGTGTGTGTATGTATGTATGTATGTATTATTATTATTATTATATATATGTAATATTATTATTATTATTATTATTATTATTATTATTATAAAGTGTGATTTAAATTATCATTTACTATCGTTTTTATTAGAAAATATTAATGATAATTTTTCTTTTCAAAAAACTAATTAAATACCTCTAATATATTTAAGATTGTAATATTGACGGGCCCTTTCATATCTAGTATATATACTAGATATTCAAAGGCCCGTTTACGGGCCCAATAATATAATATTAAATTATAGTATAATTTATAAAAATTCCTTACATTTGGGGTTAATTACATTTTATTTCAAAAGTTTCTCCAATTACGAAAATCTCTGAGTTTTATTGGTCTTGGATACATTTCTTGGTTGTCCGATATATTGCAAATGATCCATTATTTAATGCGAGGGATGTATCCGAGAGAGGAAATGGATGGATGCAAGGGGGATAGAAATATATCCAAGAGGATAGAGATGTATTTGAGAGGGAATAGAGAAGCATCCAAGAGGAGATAGGGATCATTCCAAGAGGAGATTTTAAAAAAATTTAAGTGTTAAGAAATTTTAGAAATTATCTTAAGTTGTGTATTTATGTAATTTAATTATATTATATATGTTTATTTAAAAAAAAATGTTAATCATGAATATTTTAAAAACACGATATAGAATGAATTGCACTTTATAATAATTTCTTTTTTCTATTTGAACTAAATTAATTAAAACTTATAAGTTTTTAAGTTTCCATAACTAAAATTTGAAAATATCTCTCATACTCATTTTAATATTATGTATAATACATACATTGAATCAAATAACTAATAACATTGGTATTTTTTCATAATGTATTTCAAAACTCTTTGTATTATCAAGCTTTTATTATATAGAAGAGTTATTTATATTATCAAACTTTTGTTTGTATAAGAGTGACGAAGTAGGACGGTCCTTTATCACCTTT
Source organism: Solanum verrucosum (assembly GCF_900185275.1). NCBI lineage: Eukaryota > Viridiplantae > Streptophyta > Magnoliopsida > Solanales > Solanaceae > Solanum > Solanum verrucosum. The sequence continues at coordinate 1,329,019 of NW_026019925.1, forward strand.
TTGATAAAAATCAAAGGGACCATTTTATTTTTTCTGACTTACTTTTTTCGACTCAATTAATGTGGAACAATTTTCTTTTTATACGTTGCAAATAGAATGCCACATTTTCATAATAGAACACAATTTAACTTTAAAATATCTCTTTTATTATTAATAAAATTATTTATAGTCATACAAATGGTCAAGGAATATTTTGACTACAATTTTTTCAAAAATTATTTCTTTCATAAACTTTGTGTCAAGTCAAATGGTGTCATATAAAATTGAAATGGAGGAAATACAAAAGATGAGTAGAAAGAAGACTATGCTTTACTTCATATCTTATATAGTACAAAATCGAGAAATATCCCAAAATAGTCCCTTATTTTTGGGTTAGGACTCAAAATCCTTCTTGAGTTTTCATATGGAGCGGTAATAGTACCTCATATTTGCAATATTACTGCACTTTTGATCCTCCCCCAATTTTTTTGTCTATTTTTCAACATTGATTTTATCAATAATTTACGTATGAAATGTTCAATCGTCATTTTATATATTTAGTAGAATAATAGCTTTTGTGAGAGAAGGTAAGAAGTGGAACACCTTGTTTTGTTTAGTAGAAAATGTATTGCAGCTAAAATCAACAGGTTCATCACATAATTTTCACGTGGAATAGTACAAACTTTTCTTTTTTTGCAACGGCATTTGTTACGGTGTTATTAGTTTAGCTACAACAATATTTCTACTTAATAGAACAAGGTGCTCTTCTTCTCCTCTTCTCTCGCATGGAAATATTTTTTTAAAAAAATATATAAAAAAACGATTGTGGACAAATTCAATATTAAAAAATAGGTAAAACTCTTGGAGAAACCAAAAATGCACTAATATTATAAACACGAGGAACTATTACTGCTTCATATGAAAAAGAAAGGATGACATTGAGTCTTAACCCCAAAATAAGGGACTATTTTGGGCTTTTTCTTAGACAAAATAAATAAAACATTTAGCAACAAAGAAAATTTCAAAGGAATTTTCATCCATGTTGAAACAATGTATGAAGAGAATAGAAAAGCATTACAAAATTTACGTGATAGCAATTATAGTAGCTTAGTAAAGTTGTTTATAACACAATTTAATTAAATAACAGCAACTGATGATAAAATAATAAACATTTGAATCTTATTTTACATAAATTCTACATATTTTAATTTTTTTCAGTTATTGTAATATGTAATTTATTTTATTATGAAAATTTACAAATTTGATGTTTTATGAAAAATTGGTATGAATATTTTTATATGACCTTATAGTAAGAAGTTCTTTACTTTATAATATAGAGGAATATTACTAAAAATAAGTTATGACGTCAATTAACCATATACATTATAATATCTTAATATAAAAATGTGATTGAAAATGTGGGTCCATATTAAATGTCACATCATGAGGATACACATGGCTTTTAGAAAAAGATATTTGGTTATATTGTCATTATAAATCTATTACCACTTTTTTGATGCCATAACATAGAAACAAACATTCTAGAATTATTATGAAATGACAAATTTGCCCTTGGTCGTCCTCTACTTGGCTCTTCTATATATATATATACTAGATAATTTAAGGCCCGTAATACGGGCCCAATATAATTTCACATATTTTATTGGAAAGTTAAAAACTTTACAACTTAAGATATCATAATCCCCTCTCGGATACATTTATCCCCTCTCGGATACATCCCTCTCATAGAGTAATATATCATTTGCAATGTATCGGAAAATCAAGGAATGTATTCGAAAATAATGAAAAATTTGAGATTTTTGTAATTGAGAAAACTTTCAGAATAGGATGTAATTAGCTTCCAAAGATATGAGATTTTTGTACTTTGTACTATTTTTTTTCTTCACTAAGCAACTTCAATATATCACTTAATAATCTATTTCAAATGTTCATACGACATAAATGCGTCGTTTACAACCCAAATTGAGAAAGTTGAATTCTGAAAAAATCTATGCAGCAAGGAAATTGAGAATTGTGTTAGATTATGAGTTAAAACATATCGTGTTCGAGGAATATATAAAATGTTGATGTCTTTGAAAAAGTTCATCGATCTACATATATTTCACAAGTGGTATCTATTTTTCACTATGTTATTATTTTATTTTTTTGTAATATTTGCACCATAAGCTTTACATCTAATAAAATACTAATCATTGATCAACCAATTCGTAAAGATCGATTCAAAGTCTTTCAAATCTCTATTGGTTCAACTTTAGTACACTGTGTTTGTAGTTTGCTTTGTTGATGAATTTTGTGATACATTTTATTATTGTCTTCGATAAATAGAAATACTTCAATTTATTTTGATTTTAATATTGAAAGTACTAATCAAAATTGATTTCTAACTCCACAACAATAAAAACAAGCAGGAAAGCAACTTTATTTCTATATACTATAACAATTATCGTAATGTTATATTCTAAATATTGAAATTATTTATTAAAAAATTATTTCTAACTCCACACCAATAAAAACAATTATGAAAGCATTTTTTTCTATATGCAATAACGATTATCATAATGTTATATTCTAGCTTACATTAATAAATTTTTTTGATACTACACTCTTAATATCATGCCGTAAAAGAAAACTTTAAATCTTACCCCCACAAAATAACCAATATACTTGTTTTTCTTTTTCAGGTTTTTTCCCCTAATTTATTTATTTATTTAGTTTTTTTGTTCCTCTATATTTCTCAACAAAGTCCTTTTCTATTGACTTTGTATTTTGTCGTTCTTCTTATTTTTTAACTACTCATTTTTCTTTAGTTTGTATTTTAATATTCCTTAGAATTTGAATGTTAAACTTTCTCCTTGTCAAATTTTCTCTGTTAAATAGTTTATTATATTAAGAAAATATCCTTTATAGAAATGAAAAAAATATATTTTTTAATCTTTCGATGAATACATTATCAAATCATTAATTTCTTGATAGTCAAACATTGTTCATTCTTTTAGTCACAAAATTTGATATTTTCTTCAAATTAATTAAAAAATATTGCTACGTCATTTTAAAGACTATTTCAATGATCAAGATACGAATTTAGTGGTCATATTATGTAACATAATATTAAAAATATGTTTACACAATATCCTTTAAAGTATTTTTAGGAACAAAATATTAACTATTCAAACACATTTTATTTTAAATTAGTTCAAAATTTTCTTTCTAAAATATGTCAAAATAAGCTTAGCATTTATTATTGTTTGTAAGAAGTTAACTAATAGAAATTCTTCATTTTAGCAAAATTACAAAAATATCTTTATGGGCCCATAACAAAAGTAAAGACATACAATATATGAATTCTTCTAGATTTTCATTTTGATCACTAATTACACAATTATTATTTTATCCTTAAGTGATGTTAAAATTATTAAAATGTCATTGATCGTCCTTCTCATGGCTCTTCTATATAATAGAAATGTTAATTGTCATAATGAAACAACATGAAAATTATAAGATATAATTTACTTATAGTTGAAAATTACTTATGAAAAAATGGAGTACAAACTATACATTTAAATAAGTTATGTCATAGACATATTAGTGTAAAGAAATTTCACTCTATAAATTTATTTACTTATTATAATATGTAATTTATTTTATTATGAAAATTTAAAAATTTGATGTTTTATGAAAAATTGGTATGAATATTTTTATGTAACCTCATAGTGTGAAGTTCTTTATTTTATGATATAGAAGAATATTACTTAAAATAAATTATAATATCTTAATATAAAAATGTGATTGAAAATATGGGTCCATATTATGTCATATCATTAGGATACACATGGCATTTAGAAAAATATATTTGGTTGTACTATCATTATAAATCTATTACCATTTTTTTGATGCCATAGCATAGAAACAAACATTGTAGAATTTTTATGACATGACAAATTTGCCCTTGGTCGTGCTCAACTTGGCTCTTCTATATATAATAGAAACTAGATGAGTGTCGCCCGTGCTAAGCACGGGCCCAACATTTTTAGCCAAGTAATATTAATATTTTGCACCAGCAATGGTACTGTCATTCTTTCCTCAAATGGTCAGGACTTGACTTTTAGTTCCTTGTATGTTTGCTATAATAGATGTCTAAAATTACACATAAAAATCATATAAAAGCACATGCATTCTTTTTAAGATAAGGCAACAATCTTCAAAATTACACGTGCCTAACTCTTCTCATAAAATTCATTGCAACCATAGCTTCATAGGTAAGAACCAGTAGCCCCATCACTACCATTTGTATACATCTAAGTGAAAATTAACTTTGAAATTCACCAACAAAAAGGAGCACAAACAATGTGTTTTGTCTACATTTTGCTCCTAGAAAAATGAATAGATTTATCACTTGTGTCTATCATTCATCATTCAAACCTGAAACAAAAAAAGCCTATTAGCCTGAATAAATTCATCAGTAGTACTTCAAAAGTGTTGTTCCACCCGTATTAGTTTGTATACACTCAAATGGCATCTTGTCCAATGCATCTTGTATGCACTCAAATGGCCCGACAGTTGCCTTGGACTCCTGCATCTCTGAAACTAGATTGGAGCAAGCTACCAAGCTTCTCTTCTTTCATATTCAGTTCTAAGCTAAAATTCCTTCTTTTTGTGAGTTTGGATAAGTTAATTGAGTTAATAAAGTAGTCTTTGATCAAGATGAGTACAAATATAGAAGGTAAAGGTACAACCTTTAACCAAACAACAATTGTAACATAACTTGCTTCTTCTATTTATTTGTTTATTTGCCGTAAATTCAACATCAACTTGAGCTTGAGATTTCTAGGTTCGATTCATCAATCAATGTTGGTATTTCAGACACAAATTAATGGTGTCCTCAAAATACCTCATAGTTTTTACTCAACTATATACATAGTATCAAGATTTTGGTTATTTTTATGGATCTCAATATGTTTGGCTAACTATGATGGAATAGAGTCATTTTAAGTAGAATTCTTTCTTACGATATGTCAAATAGAACGGGTCATGTAATAGCACATATGAAAATTTCACCATGAAAAAGTCCAAGAAGATGAAATGAACTTACTTGGCAAAAGAGCATCTGAACTCCCCCTTCAAGAAACAAGAGTCTCATTCCCAATTTATCAACATAGTAAATAGAAACCACAGCGGCAATGACATTGACTCCACCAGTGGTCTGTGGTCACAGCAGACATGAGTGAACTATCAACAACAAAACCAATAGTCTTAAGCAACACTGGTGTATAGAACATAATCACATTGATTCCACTAAGTTGCTGGAAAAATGGAATCATGATTGTCATTGTGAGATGTGGCGTATATTTCTTTTGCAACAAATTCCTCCAAGGGTGTTCACTTTTCCTAGAAGTCCCAGCTGCCACAACTAAATCATTGAGCTCTTTATCTACATCTTTAAATTCCCTTGATTTTATTCAGCTAAGCTTTGGCTTCATTGTGGTTACCATGTTCGATCATGGAATTGTTGGAAAACTATATGCACAACGGAAGCATACCAAAATCATACAACTTACATGAATAATAGACAACACATTGTTTATACTAGAACAAGTACAATCATGTTACGACATATAAACTTTCTGAATTTAATTTCAGAATTACTTCTTGAAGCGTGAGCCGATACCTTCAAGTGAATCCACAAGCTAGTCGACAAGCTAGAAACTTCAAGCAAATTCATAAGCTAGTCCACAAACTAGACCATAGTTCTACAGTCTTCTACAGTGATCCCAAGTTCACTTCTGAACCCTCTCAATACTTGGGTGGACAAGTATTTTTTGGAAAAAATTATCTTTCAAGGGTTAGAAGAATCCCTATTTATAGAGATTTCTTCTTAGTCCTAGTAAAAGGAATACCATGTCTTTCCTTAGAATAGAAAGACATGTACATCTCCCTTTCCTTAGAAAAGAAAAAGTCGTCCTTCTTCCTTTCCTTAGAATAGAAAAAGTGATATACTTCTCCCTTGCCTTAGAACATAGAAAGATACATACTTCTCCCTTTCTTTAGAATAAAGAAAGACACATACTTCTCCTTTTTCCCTTTACAATAAATTCTGAGTTTTAGATAAATATGGGCACGGTAGGGACCACAGAATTAATTACCGAGGCTTCCTATTATGAAAATAATTCCAAATAATTAATTTGAATTATTCTTACCATAATAAATTACAAATCATTCCACTAGAAATTCGTAATTGCACTCTTCTATTTATTTTTTGAAATTCCCCATGTTAAGATTACAGATACTAATCAATAAATTAAATTACTGACGAACTTAATTCAATGATCAATTTCCTTTAGAGCATTGCTTAACTTATTTCATGTGTCGGATTCTTAAATCCACTTGCAAGGTTTGACACGATGAAAACTTTTAAGCTTCTCAAAAAGGCATATCATCAATCTCTATACCGAGACATGGATTCCATCAACTAACTTATTATTTCACCAATATATATTATCATCATCCAATCTACCAGGAATATTGATCCATATTAGAATCTCACCGTTTAATAAATCAAAACGATGATTAACATATACAGATCATAATAGTTATATCAGGATTAACAACATAAGTACATTTAATAGTTTAGAGAATATGCTTTTGTTAGTCAGTCTAAAACAACTATCTCTACTCGGTCCCGTTCAATACATACAAAATGCATTATCACAAGAAGTTGGAACTATACCATTCCCATAATCAAGATAAACTACATATAATCTTGTGCTACAATCATCCCGATGGCATGTCCAATTTCCATCTTAGATTGTGAACAAAAAAACTTTATACTTATAAGAACCGATGATTTAATCCTCTGTGTATAAGCTAAAACTCTATACACTAAATCCTCTACTATATAAGTAAACAAGCACCATAAACGAATATATGATCTATTAAAATAAATAAATAATTATTCTATAATAAATACTATATCTAAACACATGGTTAATAGTATATATCCCAACAGGAATTGGGGTCTCAGAGAGAAACAATGAGCCTATTGTGATGATTAATACAGGTACCATGGCACCTCGTAAGCTCAACCTCCATCCCCAATGAATCTTGGCAAATAAATAGTTCAACACATGGGCTACAAGTATACCAATTGTGACGGACAGTTGAAATCAACGTTGAGTGCTCCTCTGTATTTGTATGGAGCCATTTCAGATAGGTATAGTTGCACACATTGCAATTCAATGAAATAAAAACAATGTTAACCATCCTGCAACAAAAATATCAAGCTAAATGAAATTAAAAGAAGAAAACAACAAATAGTTAGTCCTTTACTGTGATTAATAGACAATGACTCTTTCTACATAGGATAACTCTCTAAATTCAACATTCTACCTAACATGTTTAATACCTCAAGATTCAGATAGTATTTTAATACATTATACACATCTTTAATTTAACATCACAGTTCAACTCCAACAGTTTGTTGGACTTGCAGTATGCATATCACAAATTTGTTGCTATAAAATCAGTAGATCTCAAACTTGGCCAAATGAAACAATTGTGGCAGTTAAACAATATGAGGTTTTAGTTTTGCGATTATAATACACAATACTTTATCAATTTTAAGAAAACATCACAGAAAAGGAGGTGTCAATATACACTTTCTGTGTACTTGAAAAGATAAAAAAATTTCAAATTACAATAAAAAGGTACTCCAAACTCAACACTATAATCCTACTTCAAGTAAGGTACTCTGAACTTGATACTACAAATTGTAAATAATAAAAGCTATCCAACATCAATAGTAAATGTAATTGGCCGAAACAATGAAAAAGAAAGTTTTTTTATTGTACTTCTCTTGAGAACTTTCAGTTGTAGTTTATTAAATTTCATCACGAAGATTAACATTCCTACTACAACAATTGAAATGACCTCCTATGTTTCATCAATGATCTATTAAAGTTCAATGATATTTAATGAAACCACTGAACTTTATAGTACAACTCTTTCTTCTACTCAAGGCAGGTTAAGCATGTATATTACGCTAAAGAAAAGCCACAATGAGAAATTGAAAAGAACTAATGAAGAACATTATACCAAAAAAATTGAAAGTGATATCCATCTAAAATAACACATGTTATGAAAAGTAGGGGACACTCTATGAATTTTTCTTTTTATAAATATAATTGTTGTAGACTAGAAGAGCCCTTTTATATTGTTCTAAGAAGTTTTTCTTCTCCGTCTTCAAATTTCCACAACCACGCTTCTACTTGTTGACAACTATCTTGTCTTTGGTTAGATACACTTATTATAAGAAGAGTATTAGTTTCTAAAATTCATTTAGTAAAATTTGTCAAATGCTTAACTCAAATAGAAAAGTCTTCACTTTAACCATGAAAGTGGAGACTTATTTATGGCAGCAAGCTTTCACTATTACGATATGTTCAAGCAACAACAAAACAAATATAATTGAGGCATGCAAATAGTAAAAATAGTGTCAATACTTATTGGGAAACTAATTTGTGTAAGATGATTTTCTGCGTGTTCTTTCCCTCACATATAAGGATATTCTGCAGATCATCGAAGAACTGATTGGGCATAAAGTATCATTATCTCCGAGATCATTGTAATGAGCAGACATACAACTTTTCCATTTTTCTTGTGCTACGTAGTTTCATTTCTTCTCAAATTAAACTACTTTTTTTCTTTAAACCAGTGAGTTTAAAGAATGGTAGCTCTAGTATCTATCCTATAATGAAAGAGCAAAAAGGATTAGGGAACTATGGAGGGGTAAAACAAAGAAGATATAAAGCCTGTTTGGATTGACTTTGGCTTAATTTTGTTATTTTGACTTAGAAATAAGTGCTTATAAGCATTTTGCTTTAAAACACCTAAAACAAGTCAATCTAAATGGGCACTTAATCAAGTATGAGTTAACTTATAGATAAAGGAGTAAAAGAGAATTTTAATGGGCACTTAATCAAGTATGAGTTACCTTATGGAAAAAGGAGTAAAAGAGAATTTTACAATTGTCCTCAACAACAACTATATGATGATTAAGTTTGAATATGGTTATTCCAGGATGAGGGCAATTTGTAGTTAATTTCACTGCAGGCTTTTGTTAAAAATAAGGGTTATTGAAAGGATGTGTTTAATTGAAAGGCATGTGCTCCTTAGTGTGTGAGATTTGAGAAAAAATTGTGTCCAAATAGTACTTACCAATAATCATGACAACTAATATGTCCTTGTAGTAGAGCGGTAGAATTCGTAACTTTATTTAGGCCAAGCGTTGCCTAATCTTTCCAATAACTTTTATGGCTTTATCTGAGAACTAAAAGATATAGTTTCCGCAACAATTTTCTAAATAGCAAACACTGAGAAAATCAGAAAATTATTGTTATTGATATAAGAAGGAGAAATCCAGAAAATAAAGGTGAAATGGAGAGTTTATACATACAGGGAGGGAAAGATTCATTATTTCTAACTACTAAATTTGATCTTTACTTTTCGCACAACTGCAACAATACTCATTGAAATAGAGAGTGTGTATGGAGAACTAAAAGAGGGAAAGAGATGAGAGAGCTGATAATTCTAGAAATAGGTTTAATGTGTTAGAAATAGCATGTAACATACCATAAGTCCATAACTAATGGATTAGATTACTTACCTTGAATCGTCCTTATGAGTCCAAATGGCGGAGTTGGAGTCATGGCAGCCTTGCATAACCACGTATCAATTAATCTCACAGTTGTGTTGCTGGCGATATGGCACTGAAAGAGGACGGTTTTCTCGAACGCTGAAGGAGAATTGAAGGGTTCTTCTGTTTTGGGTTTGGAGTATAGCGATGTTTCTAGTTCTGTTTTGGAGAAGAAAGGAGGTTTCTAGACAATTTTGACTTGACTTGAAAAGACACTTCTGCCCTTGGTCGTCCTAGTCATCTTCACTCTTCTATATAATAGAAAATATACTAGAAAAAATGGCCAGTGTTGCAATATTATTAAAACCAAACTTATTAATATATTTCTGTCAAAATAACAAATATTAGGATAAAGTTATATATAGCATAAACTCATATGGAAAAATATTTTTAGTTAAACTGCACTATATATATTTAAATAAAAGAAATATAGTTTTATTTTTTTCGTGGCCTTGCTCTTTCTTTTCGTAATGTCTACTTAATTACTTCCTCTATTTCATATTAACTGAGTTTTCTGGATCTTTTTCATTGTTCAAAATAATCGAATTGTCCCAAGTTGAAGATAGATGCTTGAATTTTTTTTCATATTTGGTCTTTTCTTTAATGGAGTTTGATATTTTTTAAGACATAAATTGCACTACTTACAAAGTAATGTTTATGATTTACAAAAGATAATATTGGAAATTATGGTTTAAATTATGTCCTTGAATTTATTTTTTTAATAAGTATGTGTTGTCTCACAAATTCAGTTAATACGAAATAAAGAGACTGTAAAAAAACAATTGAACTATTCTTCAATAAGTGTTGGATCCTTACTGTTATTAAGACTCTACTATTTCATTCATTCATTTTCGGTGCAAAGCCCTCCAGCTAGGGAACTCTTCATTGTAGAGAATTCTTCTTTCGATAATTTCATTTACATCTTAAAAAAAATGTGATCGTGACTCATAAAATTTTCGCTAATCGTCTTATGACTATAAATATTTTGATGATGTGGAAGACAGACAAACACATTGAATTTTTAACTCATGAATTATAGTAATAAGCCATGAGAAACTTAATTCGAATTTTTTTTTATTAAGTACTACAAATAAAATCTCGGCATTAGTTAAAAATATTTAGGATCAGTTTAGTCCAACAGAAATGAGAATGGACATTGCTACTTGATCTTTGGTATACTTTAGAGATTCACGTGTAACGTACATTTGTAAAAAAATAAAAATATCCTTGATTTTCTCAAATATAATAAACATTGAGCAAAATAATACAATATATGACAGTTTAATATTAATTTTATTAACACTAAACAATACTAATTACCGCAAAATGTTCAAGTTCCACACATTTGTTAATAATTTTCTCCACTTGAATATTTTTATATACAAAAACTGACCAATGGGAGCCACATCTACGATATAGTGTAGGCATTATACAATGGGTACCACTATATTCACTGTCACTTTAGTGTAGGGCATTTTCCGTAATTTTATAGAAAATAAGGTACTTTTTTGAAGTCATTAATATTGTGCAAATATCAAAGCACAAAAGACAGCCTTTTCAGACAAACTTTATCTTATAAAATGCTTTATAGACAATTATACCCTCACACTTTTCACTTAATGTCAAAAAACTGACATGAAACTGCCTCAAGGTCTCTCTTCTAATTTCTACTATATAGAAACATGAAGAGCCAGGACGACCATAGAATAATATTATTGTACATTGTGCAATCAAAGTTGGACAAATGTCTATTCTTGTTATTTAGAACAAAAACAAGGATATTTTTATCTTTTCATATATTCGTTCTTCATTTTCTAGGATGTTTCTCGATGATTCTTCACTTTTCTTTCTCTCTCCCTTTCAGTCTCTCCAATTTTTCCAAAGCAAATTAGTTCGATTAGGTTTCAAAATTCAGGAGAAAATTTTCAAATAACTCATCAACTATACTTTGAACACCCACTTGACATTGCAGCTGCAAGTTTTAACCACAATTTGATATTTTTCTCCCCTGGATATCTCTGTACTTGTAGAATCCATTCCTCTCCCATATCTCTCTTTTCTTACTATCTGAAGAATGGTAAAAAGTTAATTTTATGCTAAAAGAGATAAAGACAGATAATTCTGGAAGCATGCTCTTCCATCTTCTTCCTAGGCGGGTATCACCATTTAGGTATTCTTTTCTTTTATTTGTAGCGCAAATTTTCTTTCAGCTCTTTACACTCTCTCTTCAATCTTTTTCAGATTGAGTATCTCAAGCTGAATGAGATATGCTTCTGTTAATTTTTGCAGAGAAATTGGTACTACCAGGGGAGAAAAAGATGTTGAGGGAGACAAAAATTTTGGCCTTTGTTGCAACATTAATTTCATTTTGTTACCCTTTCATCGAATTGGGTCATGTAATTGGTAAAGCCTCGACTGTTCTCTTTCTCATTTTGTTTCTTGGTTTTCATCTTAAGTTCCAAAAATATATCGAAGAATCTCGTGTATTTTGATCTTAGTTCCAATCATGGAGAAAACATTTACAGGTATTATGTAATGATATTTTGCAACTCTGAAAGTCTTAACTTATGACATTTCTTAATATATCATAGTGAGATAGACGTCTAACATCACACTGAAACAACATAGAAGCATAAGCATTCTTTTTAAAATATGGCAACAATCTTCAAAATATGTTACAGGTGCCCAACTCATTCCATAAAATTCATTGCAACCATAGCTACATGAGCATACTTCATAGGTAAGAACCAGTAGCTCCATCACCACCATTTGTATACATCTAATTGAAAATTAACTTTGAAATTCACAACAAAAGGAGCACAAATAATGTGTTTGTCTACATTTTCCCCAAGAAAAATGAATCCACCCTTCACAATAGATTTATCACTTGTGTTTATCATCCATCATTCAAACCTGAAACAAAAAAACCTATTAGCCTAAATAACTTCAACAGTAGTACTTCAAAAGTGTTGTTGCACCTATCAGATCCAACAAAAATACACTACTTTTGAAGGATCCAACACAAACCCGACGACATTTTAAGAGAGTTTGAGCACCATAGTCTCTCAGTCAAAACTTCCAAATTAATCACATGATCAGGTGGTTGTAAGTTACAACTGCATTGCAACAAAATATAGTTTGTTCTATCATGGGCAAATAGTACACGTCCTTAGAAAGTATGTATATTTAATTATACATTGTACTCCTACATAAACAATGATTTTTGGACAGCTTAGGATTGGAAGACACCAGATATGAAATATGCATATCTGCAATTTAAGAAGCATTTCAGTAATATATCTAATATCAAGCGCCATGTAAATAAAAAAACGTGAATGCTATAGGAGAATTGATAAAGAATACTAATGTATATACACAAAAAGAGCAGTTGTCAATGGTTTTCACTTCATCATGGATGAAGCCACCCAACTTCATAGTTTCTTTAATTTGTTTTGGTGTAGCGGTTGAAAATGAAGAAGAAGATACTCTGACCTGCAAAACTGATGAATAGACATGATTGAATAAGGAAAATGTGAAGAACATGATTTGTTTGTCAATGTCAAGGATAACGGAAAGAATTCCGACATATAATTCTAAACGAGATCTTCTACATAGATAGTACTTTAATGATCTTTTCTTTGTCTGTTCATTCACATGGAAATTTGTCAATATTTTCACATCACTGCTTACAGTAAACTTCTATATCAAGATAGAGAAAGTCATATCTTCTATTATCCAACATTAAGCAAGCTTTACAGATTCCTAATCAACATTTTAGAGGAAATGTCATAATCTAAAAATATCTCTGCAACTTTGAGAAGTTAGTGGATGAACGTGGTGGATCAATAGAAGTAATGCATGTACTTGGAATGACTTTTGTAAAATAAGCAGGAATTTGTTCGCTTTAATAAAAGTAGGGGAATGCAGCACAAACATCAAGTTGATGATTTCCAACAATTTAGAACATGTAAAGGAAAGTTATAAGTAGAACCTAGGAAAAGACAACATTTGAATCTCTATTTAAACTAAACCTGGTGGTTAGATAGCCTTTCCTGCGCAGCTAAATGTTTGAGAATACCTAGTAGGCAAAAATCGACTTCAAGTTCAAATTCTAAATTAACTGAGTCCACTTTACCAATTACCAGCAGGACATGGATGGATACATGGAGTAACAGAGAAATCCTAAAGAAAACAATGTAGTAAGCAAACGATGGAAAGAAATAACTGGAGAGAACATCTGATCAAAGCAAAACGTGAAAAGAAATCACCATGTACCTTATGACTCTTTTCGGAATAACTATTACTCCCTCCGTTTCATAAAGAATGACCTGGTTTGACTTGGCACGGAGTTTAAGTAAATAAAGAAGACTTTTGAATCTTGTGGTCCTAAATTAAAGTTATGTCAAATGTACAAAATTGCCCTTAATCTTGTGGTCTTAAACATGCCACGTGGAAAGCAAAAAGTAAAATGTTACCAAAAAAGGAAAGAGGTCATTCTTTTTGAAACTGACTAAAAAGGAAAGGAGGTCATTCTTTGTGAAACGGAGGGAGTAATATTTTCAGAAATGCTCAATCAAGCAGACTGGAACCTTCAAGATGTATTCATTTTTTTGTCCAAGCTCCAATTTTTCCTTGCACTATGTACATTTCCACTGGAAAATATATGGTCATAGACCAAAAGTTCAATCCTCTCAAGATTTCAAATACCTGATTGAAATAAGGGAATGTCAATGCTATTGATGTTGTAGATATAACATATAGAGTCCGAAAACATAACCAAAAGAGGTTCAACTGAAGAGCTGGGAATGCTGGAAGTTTGATGGCATAGAACTTTTAAGAATCTATTTTCAGGTACTTCTGAATTGCCCATTTTTTCAACAAATGGGAATACTGGCTGGCTATATACCTAAGGAAACAAGCATTTGTCATGTTAAAGTTAAAATTTTCATTAACTAAGTAAAGGGCGGAAGGAAAACACTCGAATTTTAGTTCTACCTAATACCCTCCAAACAGATGAAGGACTATGCAGGCATTGGCAAAATCAACAAGCCAAAACGGCTTGTAGAAACCTGTCAAGAGGTTCCCTACAGGTATGTCGTTCCCAAAGGCTGCATATCCGAAGAAACTACAACATAGATAAAATAAAGTGGTAATAACTATAGCGCTTATTGACGCCTTCTTCACGGTCTGATTTTCTGGTGGAGGCGATTTTAGTGTATCCTTCACTCCATAAAAAAGAACAGCTTTAAAATTAAGAGAAACATCAGCAGTCTTTATGATACTTTTTGTGACCTTATTCCAACTAAGTGTATGTCTTGTTTGGTTTCAGAAATATTAGCGAAGTTGATATTTACGCTCCAATATTAATCTTGAGCAAGTTTTGGAAAAATTATACGATGACAAATATGCCTCAGTCCCAAACAAGTTGAGGTCTGCTATATAAATCAATATTCAATGATCTAGTATCAAGACAAATTCTAAGAGCTGGATCAATTTATATCTCACTATGATATATTAAGAAATGTCATAAGTTAATACTTTCAGAGTTGCAAAATATCATTACATAATACCTGTAAATGCTTTCTCCATGATTGGAACTAAGATCAAAATACACAAGATTCTTCGATATATTTTTGGAACTTAAGATGAAAAACAAGAAACAAAATAAGAAAGAGAACAGTCGAGGCTTTACCAATCACATGACCCAATTTGATGAAAGGGTAACAAAATGAAATTAATGTTGCGACAAAGGCCAAAAATTTTGTCTCCCTCAACATCTTTTTCTCCCCTGGTAGTACCAATTTCTCTGCAAAAATTAACAGAAGCATATCTCATTCAGCTTGAGATGCTCAATCTGAAAAAGATTGAAGAGAGAGTGTAAAGAGCTGAAAGAAGATTTGCGCTACAAATAAAAGAAAAGAATACCTAAATGGCGATACCCGTCTGGGAAGAAGATGGAAGAGCATGCTTCCAGAATTATTTGTCTTTTTCTCTTTTAGCATAAAATTAACTTTTTACCATTCCTCAGATAGTAAGAAAAGAGAGATACGGGAGAGGAATGGATTCTACAAGTACAGAGATATCCCGGGGAGAAAAATATCGAATTGTGGTTAAAACTTGCAACTGCAATGTCAAGTGGGTGTTCAAAGTATAGTTGATGAGCTATTTGAAGAATTTCTCCTGAATTTTGAAACCTAATCAAACTAATTTGGTTTGGAAAAATGGGAGAGACTGAAAGAGAGAGAGAGAAAAGTAAAGAAGCATCCTAGAGAATGAAGAACGAATATATGCAAAGACAAAAATATCCTTGTTTTTGTTCTAAATAACAAGAATAGACATCTGTCCAACTTTGATTGCACAGTGTACAATAAAATTATTCTATGGTCGTCCTGGCTCTTCATGTTTATATATATACTAGATAAGGGTGCCCGTGCAAGGCACGGGCAATATTAATTAGCCCTACGTGGCCATTTTTGATTGGTTTGGTAGTATTTGAGAGCAAAAAAAAAGTGCTAAAAGAAAGAAATATTAATTAGCCCTACGTGACCATTTTTGATTGGTTGGTAGCATTTTAGAGCAAAAAAAAATTGCTAAAAGAAAGAAATATTAATTAGCCCTACGTGGCCATTTTTGATAGGTTTGGTAGTATTGGTAGGAGCTCTTTTAAGGAAGGAAATGACGGGAATACCCTTGGTAGTCCAAGGGAACCACAACTTATATAGTATGAGATGAAAAAAGTGCTAAAAGAAAGAAACATTAATTAGCCCTACGTTGCCATTTTTGATTGGTTTGGTAGCATTTGAGAGCAAAAAAAATGCTAAAAGAAAGAAATATTAATTAGCCCTACGTGGCCATTTTTGATAGGTTTGGTAGTATTGGTAGGAGCTCTTTTAAGGAAGGAAATGACGGGAATACCCTTGGTAGTCCAAGGAACCACCACTTATGATGATGATGATATGATGAAAATAATATAAAATAATATAAAGAAATATTAAATAGCCCTACGTGGCCATTTTTGATAGGTTTGGTAGTATTGGTAGGAGCTCTTTTAAGGAAGGAAATGATGGGAATACCCTTGGTAGTCCAAGGGAACCACCACTTATATAGTATGAATGATGATTATTATATATGATGATGAAGAAAGAAATATTAATTAGCCCTACGTGGCCATTTTTGATAGGTTTGGTAGTATTGGTAGGAGCTCTTTTAAGGAAGGAAATGACGGGAATACCCTTGGTAGTCCAAGGGAACCACCACTTATATAGTATGATGAATATATATATATATATATATATATATATATATAGTATGAAGTATGATGATGATATATAGTAAGTTGGTAGTCCAAGGGAACCACCACTTATATAGTATGATAGGAGCTCTTTTAAGGAAGGAAATGACGGGAATACCCTTGGTAGTCCAAGGGAACCACCACTTATATAGTATGATGAATATATATATATATATAGTATGAAGTATGATGATGATATATAGTAAGTTGGTAGTCCAAGGGAACCACGACTTATATAGTATGATAGGAGCTCTTTTAAGGAAGGAAATGACGGGAATACCCTTGGTAGTCCAAGGGAACCACCACTTATATAGTATGATGAAATATATATATAGTATGAAGTATGATGATGATATATAGTAAGTTGGTAGTCCAAGGGAATCACCACTTATATAGTATGAAGTATGATGATGATGAAGTATGAAGATGATATATAGTAAGTAAAAAATAATAATAAAATAGATAGAAGTAGAATAGAAAATAGAATATAATAGAAAGAAATAGAAAATATTATATAAAAGAAAGAAATATTAATAGAAAGAAATAGAAAGTATGATATAAAAGAAAGAAATATTAATAGAAAGAAATAGAAAGTAGAAATAGAAAGTATGATATAAAAGAAAGAAATATTAATTAGCCCCACGTGACAATTTTTGATTGGTTTGGTAGTAGTTGAGGAACCACCACTTCTATAGTATGATATATATATATATATATGAATAGGATTTTTCTAAGAAAAAAAATGTGAACAAAATTCACTCCTCCAACATTAATCCACAAAAATCATGGTTTTTTTCTCTCCTTTCTTTCCTATCAAAATGATCTGTATATATTTGATTATATAGATGATTATGGTCTTTTATTATGACTTTAATTCAATGTTAACTTTTCATATTCTTTATATTTATGTTAACTCTTCACATTCTTTATATTTTAATAGTAATGATTGACAGTTTTAATAAATGAATGTAATCTTTCATTATGTTTTTAATGAAAAACTAACTTTTCAAATTCTTCAGGCATTTTACTATTTCATTTTTAAAAAGGAGTAGATTTCTAGCATCCCATAATATTTAATATATAATAACTAATAATATATGATTTTTTAAAAAAGTGATTATATAGATGATTATGGTATTTTATTATGGCTTTAATTCAATGTTAACTCTTCACATTCTTTATATTTATGTTAACTCTTCACATTCTTTATATTTTAATAGTAATGATTGATAGTTTTAATAGATGAATGCAATTTTTCATTATGTTTTTAATGAAAAACTATCTTTTCAAATTCTTCAGGCATTTTACTATTTCATTAAAAAAAAAAAAAGTAAATTTCTAGCATCCCATAATATTTAATATATAATAACCAATAATATATGATTTTTTAAAATTTTTTTTAGTATAGGGATAAAATGGTATTTCAACTTTAAACTTTGTAGCTTCCCACTTTTAATAATACTAGTTTTTCGATACGTGTGTTGCACGTAATTCCCAATTCAGAAAATATATGTATAGTAAATAGTATTGCTTATTTAACTGAAGATTTGAATAAAAGTTATGCACAAAATAATATTGCAGATTTTTTTGTGAATGTTCAATGTGGATTGTCATAAATATCTCTTATTCACGCGAATCTATGAAGATGGTCAATGAAAATTTTTATTAGTTAAATGCAATAATGCATATATTTATTTCAATTTGATGAGTTTCAATCATTTAATTAGTCGTATCTCAGTAATATTACCATATAGACGATATTTGTTGTGTATTTTTTTTTATCATCTAACCAAATGTGCTTTGCACGTGTATTCCACGTTAAACTGTTTAGATGTCATATGAACATGTGAAGAGAACAATTGCATTTTATTTTTTAGAACTAATCTTTGTATACTAATTTTTATTTTGTAAGTGATAACATAATAGATGACGTTCTTGTTGTTGACTCTCATATTTTACTTCTCGATTGATTGTATACATAAATCAAAGATAGTTATTTGACTGTCCATAGTTAACTGTGAATTTTTTTTTTTGCAATAAAGATTTAAAAATTTAAATAAATAATGTATACAAGCTAAATCTTTCACAAATTAAAACAAACAATGAATACATAGATACCAAAGTTTTCTCCATGATTTAATGAAATTTGAGCGGTGTTAACATCAGTAGAAGACTTTCGAGAATCCATAGAGAGAATTTATTTTCGTTGTTGTGCAACTAAAGATATTTGTTGAGAGAGGAAGAAAGTTTTGTGAATTGTAAAAAGGAAAAACTACAAAAGTATACTATTTAAGACTTCTATTAACAAAATATCAATATACTTATATTTAATTACAAACTAAGTTTTCAAATTACATACATAACAAATAATTGAATTTTTATTTTTTTTACCGGAATTCTCTCTCTGACTTTTAGTAGTTCGTGCCATATTATGTGGAGTGTAATTAGGTATTTAGTTTTATCATATATTCTCTCTCATTAAACACACCCACATACACACGTTTATTTATTTTTTTTATTTTCTTTTTTATGTTTTGTAGTCATTTATTGGGAGTCCTTTTATATAAAGATTTGTGGTACCAATAAAATTGTTACAGTACTATAATTGAGTTATAGTTCCAAGAAATATTACAAATCCCTTTTCACACTATTCATTATTTTTTTATTTTCCTTTTTACGTTTTGTAGTCATATTTTGTTCATATTGATTTATTCCTTTTATTTAAAGATTTTTATGGTACCAATAAAATTGGTATAGTTATTGATAACTGAGTTATTTCCTAGAAATATTAAGAATCCTTTTTTCAACGGTATATTGAGCTAACCCTTCAATTTTAATCATTCATATGATCTCTTAAACCTTACATCTTCTTCACTTAATCGTTTTTCATTCGAATTAACCAGAGGCCTCACCATATATTTGTGCCTTTTTTTACCATATATAAACCAATTTTTTACATGAACAGAATATGGTAATTATGGTAACAGTCCAAACCAAAATATTAACCTTTTATAGTTTTTTACAATATACCGTTATAGGTTGGTATATGTCACGACCCGATTTATCAAGTCATGATGGCACCTACTATAACCCACCAGCAGGTAAGCCAACCCGTAACCCGGAACAACAAGTAATGGGTCTGAGGGTAGAAATTAAACAAGAGTAGGCAAATAACAATATAAACAGGCGGAAGCAAACCAAAAACATATATACAAATAAAGATCCCTCCCAGAACCTGGAAGTCACTAGTACAGAGCTACTACAAAATGAGTACAAGTCCTAAAACCGGACAACAGAGACTGGACTGTCTCGAAAGAAAAAAGACAAGTCTATATATACAGATGGAGACTGAAATAGTACAAAACGCCGTGTGCTCACCCCCGTCTCCGGATAAGTCTACTCCAAGCTCGATCAATGCTGGCTACTAGTGCTCGGACCTGCATCACGAAATAGATGCAGAGCGTAGCATGAGTACCAAAACAACAGGTACCCAGTAGGCATCATCGGCCGACTGAGCAAGATAAGCAAAAGTAAACTGAAATGCAAATAAAGGGTCACATCAAGTGCAAAGAGTAGTAAATGGGGGTATGTACACGAGCGTACAGGCAACAAAGACAAGCAATCTAACTAACTCCGCCGGGCTCCCATAAACCCGACGGGTACGCTCGTGCACAATAAAAGAAACCACCTGCACGGACCCCCATAAGCCCGGCAGATGCACTGGCAGTTGAAGTAAAATAATGGGCTAGAAGGTCTATCACAATATTACCAATTTCCGAACTTTTAACCGAACCATTCCCAATTATATTCCAAGATCTCATTACGTCCCGGACTTTAATCGGAATCTCTCCAACCTCCAAAACCTCAACCTACAGATGACAGTAATCAAGACTAAACTGAAGCTTTAGTGAGGAATTGGGAATACACCACGTGCAAGCTGGACCACGGACTCGAACCGGGTACTATAGCTAATGAGTCAACCTATATGGGCTAGACCACGGACTCGAACCGGGTGCTGTAGCCAAAGGTCGGGCACGGGTGGGCTGGACCACGGACTCTAACCGGGTACTGTAGCCAAAACCAGATCACAGGTAAGCTGGACCACGGACTCTAACCGGGTACTGTAGCCAAAACCAGATCACAGGTAAGCTGGACCACGGACTCTAACCGGGTACTGTAGCTAAGCCTGGACATAAGTAAGCTGGACCACGGACTCTAACCGGGTACTGTAGCAATAGAAAAGCAGGGCATTATGGATACAAGGTCATAATGAGTTACCGATTTTCAGACTCAAGTCTGCTATATCAGTCTACAAGGAGCTGACCGTCCGAAACGACGTCGGAAAAAGTTCTACTGTCCAACGACATCCGAAATTGCAAGTCTATGGCAACACTAGTCTAAGCCTAGACTAAGGCCAAACATACTTCAATTAATATTATCATATACACCACAAGATATGGATATTCAATAATATCAAGAGACATGCTATCATAATCCAACACTTTCCCGAAATAAGGTCTAAGGCAGGAATTATAGAAATTTAGCATGCTCGACACCCGAACCCCTCCATACTCAAGCAAATCAATAAACAATTGCCTAAACATGCTCAATCTCACGAGAGAAAACCATAGCCTACCTGAAAGCCGATCACGCGTGCTCCAACTCACGGTACTGGATCTTTTCCTCTCCGAACGGTCTCCAAATGCTTCCCCACTAACAAAAGGTTAATCACCTCGTCATTACGAATATATTGACACTAAAATTATATTTTTCGGAGACGGACCCAAAATCGGGGATTGTGGGGCCCACAATTAGAATCTCGAAATTGAATCCGTGGAAACGTCCCAAATACCTTACTAAACTAATACCCCAAAATTTTAGCACAAACAGATGCTAAAACACCGCAAATCAGCCACAACAATTAAAATGACAGCCCCTTGATCACCAATTTCCTGGAAAAAGAGACCCTTTCAACCCAAACAGATTATACCACGACGATCCTTGCAAAAAACTCTTCAAGTTAGCCTCAAGAATGACTCAAAACGGACTTAAGATGATCAAGATCTCACATTTCAAAATTCAACAACAATTCAATCCGGAAATCACCCTAGCAGTGGCTAAAAATTGATTTCTTACCTCAAACGAAGCCTCCCCTCGCGTTTCTGAGATCATCGCTAGATTCCCCACGAAATTCTCTTGAAGTTTGCCTTTTGAATCACTTAATTTGGACTCAAAATGAAGGAGAAATCTTCAAGTTGAAGTTGAGGGAAAAAAAATGGACGAATTTCGTCCTAAATTCTGGAAATTTCCAGATTTCCACTCCCGCTGCCACGTCACTGCCGCGTCAAAATTCTACAACCCTTCAAACTTAAGTTTCGATGTTTCGGACTCGTTCGGAGTCGGAAAAATACAAACCTTATATGGAATCTGATTGGAAATGATATTTCGGACTCAACGGTGAAGGCGGAATTTCCATTTGGAGCTCGCTTCGATGAAAAGTGGGTCCCACACCCAGTATCATTTTGAACCAAATTCCACAATTGCCATCTAAAGCCTCGGGAAGTGAACAAAGGGTCGTTCTAGACCAAAATCGATCTTCCGAAGCTAACCTAGCTGTCAGAATTTTTATCTGAGCACGTCTTCCAAAAAGGTTGACCAAAGTCAACTTTTCAAGTTATAAAAATCTCCAAAACAGGGAAACGGGCCTAAAACCCAAACGAACGACCAGGCGACCGAACAGTCAGTGCCAGCAAGTCATAAATGACTTGGGGTCGCTACAGGAATGCTCTATACGAGGGAAAGAATTCTTTAATTTAAAAATGACCTGGAGGGTCATTACAATATCCACTACTAAAAGAACTTTCGTCCGCGAAAGTAAGAGTCAAGAAGTACCTGAATGCTCAAATAAGCCGGGGAACTGTGCCCGCATCTCATGCTCGATCTCCCAGGTAGCCTCCTCAACTGGACGATGTCTCCAACGGACCTTAACAACAGGAATGCTCTCGAGCGCAATCTCCTCACATCTCTGGCTAGAATGGCAACTGGCTCCTCTACAAATGTCAAACGATCATCCAACTCGACTGCATCATACTGGAGCACATGGACTCATCAGGAACATACCGCCGCAACATCGAGACATGAAAACCGGGTGGATGGCTGAAAATGCTGGAGGTAGGGCCAACTCATAAGCAACCTCCCAACTGTCCGGAGTATCTCAAATGGCCCAATGTACCTGGGGCTAAGCTTGCCCCGCCTCCCAAACCTCATCACGCCCTTCATGGGCGACACACGGAGGAATACCCGATCACCAACAGAGAATCTCAAAGGCCGGCGCCTCCGATCCGCATAACTCTGGTGCCTACTCTGAGCCGTCCTGAGCCTATCCTGAATCACCCTCACCTGATCCAGGGCCTCCTGAAGCAAATCTGTACCACGCGGCCTAGGCTCTGTAGACTCAAACCAACCAACTGGAGAGCGACAACGCCTACCATATAATGCCTCGAATGGGGCCATCTGAATACTAGAGTGGTAGCTGTTGTTATACGCAAACTCTGCCAAAGGCAAGAACTGGTCCCACTGACCTCCAAAATCCATAACACAAGCCCGCAACATGTCCTCAAGAACCTGAATCGTGCGCTCCGACTGACCATCAGTCTGCGGGTGGAAAGCTGTGCTAAGGTCAACACGGGTACCCAACTCATCCTGGAAGGTCCTCCAGAAGCTAGATGTGAACTGTGGGCCCCGATCTGAGATGATGGAAACAGGCACACCATGAAGACGAACCACCTCTCGAATGTAGATACGGGCTAACCTCTCAGCACTGTAGGAAGTATGGACAGGAATGAAGTGTGCTGACTTAGTCAACCGATCCACGATGACCCAAATGCTGTCAACACCTCTAGAAGTCCGAGGTAACCCACAACGAAGTCCATAGTGATACGCTCCCACTTCCACTCCGGAATGGGTAATCTCTGGAACTCGCCACCAGGCCTCAAATGCTCGGCCTTTACCTGCTGGCAGCACAAGCAACGGGAAACAAAGTCAGCAATATCTCTCCTCATGCCACTCCACCAGTAATGTGCCTCAGATCACGATACATCTTCGCTGTGCCCGGATGGATAGAGTATCTAGACTCATGGCCCTCAGAAAGTATCAACTGTATCAAATCCCCAACTCTCGGAACACAGATGCGGCCGGCGAATCTCAACACTCCATCAGGATCTAAGGTAGCCTGACCACCATCACCCGCTAACACTCGATCTCTAAGGGCCACCAAGGCCTCATCCTCAAACTGACAACCACGGATCCTGTCAAGCAAGGAAGACTGAACTCCCATATGGGCCAAGACACGTCTAGAATCTGAGATATCCAACCGAATCATGCTATTGGCTAAGAACTGAATGTCATAGCCAAGGGTCGCTCCTCAACAGATAAGAAGGATAGACTACCCATACTCACTGCCTTTCGGCTCAAGGCGTCCGCTACCACATTTGCCTTGCCCGGATGATAGAGAATAGATAGGTCATAGTCCTTCAGGAGCTCAATCCAACGACGCTGCCTCGAATTAAGGTCCCTCTGGCTCATGATGTACTGAAGACTCCTGTGATCGGTATAGATCTCACATCGAACTCCATACAAGTAGTGCCTCCAAATCTTAAGTGCGAAAACTACCGCCGCCAACTCTAAGTCATGGGTGGGGTAGTTGCGCTCATGAATCTTAAGCTGCCTCGACGCATAAGCAATAACCCGGCCCTGCTGCATCAATACACAACCCAAACCAACGCCGGATGCGTCAAATATACCGTGAAGCCCTCGCCCTCAACTGGAAGAGTCAATATAGGAGCGGTGGTCAATAACTCCTTGAGCCTCAAAAAGCTCGCCTCACACTCCTCTGACCAAACAAAGGGAACATCCTGGCGAGTCAACCGAGTCAAAGGCGCTGCTATAGTAGAAAATCCCTCAACAAAAGCCTATAGTAGCCTGCCAATCCGACGAAGCTACGAATCTCAGTCACAGAGGTGGGCCTGTGCCAATCACGAATAGCCTCAATCTTCGCCGGATCAACCCTAATACCCTCCTTGGACACCACGTGCCCCAAGAAGGCTACAGACTCAAGCCAAAACTCGCACTTTGAGAACTTGGCATAAAGCCGCTGATCTCTCAAAGTCTGGAGCACTATCCTCAAATGTTGCTCATGCTCACTCCGGCTCCGCGAGTATACCAGTATGTCATCAATGAAGACAATGACAAATAAATCAAGGTATGGCCTGAACACACGTGTCATCAAGTCCATGAAGGCGGCAGGGGCATTAGTCAACCCAAACGACATCACCAAGAACTCATAATGGCCATAACGAGTCCTAAATGCGGTCTTAGGGACGTCCGCTGCCCTAATCCTCAACTGGTGGTAGCCGGATCTTAAATCAATCTTAGAAAATACCACGGCACCCTGAAGCTGATCAAACAAATCATCAATACGAGGCATGGGGTAACGGTTCTCACCGTCACCTTGTTCAGCTGCCTGTAGTCAATACACAATCGCATAGTACCGTCCTTCTTCTTCACGAAGAGGACTGGGGCACCCCAAGGCGATACACTAGGCCGAATGAATCCCTTACCCAAGAGATCCTGAAGCTGAACACTGAGCTCCGTGAGCTCTGCAGGAGCCATCCGATATGGCGGAATACAAATAGGCCGAGTACCTGGCTCAAGCTCAATCGGAAAATCAACATCACGCTCTGGGGGTAGGCCAGGTAGATCAGCAGGAAACACATCTATGAAGTCACGAACAACAGGAACTGACTCAACCGGAGAAACCTCCCTACTCACATCACGTACATAGGCCAAATATGATAAGCATCCGCTAGCCACTAGCCTCCTAGCACGAATAAAAGAGATAACCCCAACTGGTGTGCTACCACGAGATCCCTGCCACACCACCGAAAGAATACCGGGAATGGCTAAGGTAACGGTCTTAGAAAAGCAATCTAAAACAGCGCGATAAGGGGATAACCAATCCATGCCCAGAATCACATCAAAATCAACCATGTCAAGCAATATAAGGTCAGCCCGGGTGTCACGCCCCTGGATAGTAACTAAGCAAGATCGAAATACCTGATCCACTACTAAAGACTCACCCACGGGGGTCGACACACGTAACGGCGCTACCAGAGGCTCAGACATCAAACTCAATCGAGAGGCATAGTAAACAGAAACATACGAAAAAGTAGAGCCTGAATCAAATAAAGCCAAGGCGGGCTGCTGGCATAATAACACTGTACCTGTGATCACATCGTCCGAGGTCTCAGCATCTGCTCTAGCTGGAGCTGCATAAAAGTGGGCCTGGACTCCCCTACCCTGTGCATCGGCTCTGCCCCCTAATCTGCCTCCTCGGGGACCACCCCGTATACCCTGGTGACCACCCCTACGGTCCTGTCCCTGGCCTCTGCCTCTAGATGGAGGTGCTGGCGTATGACTAACTGCCTGTGGAGCGGGTAAGGCTAACCTGCGATGGGGACACTCGCGGGCCCAATGATCTAACTCCCCACACTCATAACACCCCTGGGACTGTCGACTGAGAGCTGGAGGTCGGCTACCCCGGCCAGAAAAACCTATCTGTGAACTATTTCGGCCCCGACTAGGACCGGCACTAAAACCAATATGGCGTGCTGATCACCCTCCGATGCCTGGAGAGAAGCCTGGAAGGGGCTACTAGACTGACCCGACTGAAACCTCTGCTGAGATCTATCATAAGACTCTCGGGGTTGAAACGACGCCTATCATGGCTATCCTCTGTCTAGCTCTCTTGCCGCTGCCCCCTTGGGCCTCGCGACGGAGCTGCTCGATAGTGCGGGCATGGTCCACTACATCCAGAAATGAGCGGCCCGCTGAGACTAAAGACTGAGTCTCAATCCGCAACTGTAGTCTCAAACCCCGAACAAAACAACGAACCCTCTCCTCCTCAGTAGGTAATATCATGGCGGCATGCCTGGAGAGCTCGTGGAATCGGGCCTCATACTCTGATACTGTCATGGAGCCCTGCTCTAACCGAGCAAACTGATCTCTGAGCTGATCTCTGATGCTCCTGGGAATAAATCGGGCCAAGAAGGCCTCTGAAAACTCAGTCCCATGTGACCGGTGGAG